>NC_137815.1:37248994-37415234 GCF_963921795.1 Nannobrachium achirus
TCAATCAAACTGTCAAGTTCAAGTTTTTTTTTTTTTTTCACCCTCTGGTCCCTGTTCAATATCTGCCAATCTCTGTGTGAAATACAGAAAAATACATACTGTACACATTGTCTTTCAGTTTAGTACACATACTGTACACTTACTGGATCATAGCTGTGGGGCTCAGAGGATAATCAAGATTGAAAGGAATCGAGAAGGGTTTATTTGTTATTATTGGTCTCACTCATACAGGTACAAGCAACAGGATATTACAGTATAGGTCAACACATTCTCATCCTCCTGGCGTCAGACCCTTGACGTTCTGGCACTAAGCTTTCCGCGTTTATTTGAGAGGCAGGGGGTGGGCTCAGCTGAGCCAGCTCGTCCATTGCAGACGCAGCCAGGCAGGCTCAGTTCCTCCATTGCAGACGTGGCCAGCGGCAGAGCACGGAGACTGTTGCCATAGCAACATTGGCTAAGGTGGAGACAGCCTAGACCAGTAGAGGGCAGTAATACGCCTGGCGCGTCCACATGAGTACTTGAGTAAAAGTATTAATATACTGCTACAAGGTTGTAGATCGGCAATTTTCAAATAGCTGAGGGCTTAAGTGTTTTTTGTATTCTTTAATATTATAATTAATATCAGCAAAGTAAATAGTAACTAAAGTTTCAAAATAATTGTAGAGGAGTAAAAGTACCATATTTGCCTCTGAGAGTAGTTGAGTAGAAGTAAAAGTATTAGAAATGGGACATACTCAAGTAAAATGCAAATACCTAAATTTGACTTAAGTACAGTACTTGAGTAAAAGTACTTCACACCTGTAAATGGGACATTCTGCATTATGAGTACTTTTACTTTTGGTACTTTAAGTAGGCTAACACTTTCATGCCAATACTTTTTGTATTTTTACTCAAGTAGGCCTACCTATTGAATTTCTGACTTTTACTACTTGTAACAGAATATTTTTATATTGCAGTATTGATCCTTTTACTAAAAAGTAAAATATGTGAGTACTTTTTCCCACCATTAAGTTGTTCTGTGCTCCATTGCTCATGCCTGTTTACTCCCTATGGACTATTATAGTAGCTGTCCGGACGTGCTGACAACAACAACAACAACAACTCATTAAGGTAAGCTATTTTACTTTCCCATTGTTACATTTTGCACCACCACTAAACGAGGGGTAGTTGTCAACATGTTAGTGCTTAGTGGGTCTGTGAGTTTAAACAGATTGTCTTCTGACAAATAGCCTTCCCTTAGCAAGCTAAAAACAAGCTAAGCTAACAGTAACAGCAACCTATTTATTTATATTCATTGGTTCTCAAAGTGGTGTCCGGGGACCCCCAGGGCCAGGGGTCTCCGAGGAAGTTCCAGGGGGTCCCCAGCTAAATGATAATTAGGAACCAAATGGACCCTGAAACAACAGCACCAAGAATATCTATATTTGTGTATTAGGCTAGTCATTTATTTTCATTGGTTCTCAAAGTAGGGTCTGGGGACCCCCAGCGGTCCTTGGAGGAGTTCCAGGGGGTCCCCAGCTAATGATTATTAACCTAATGGACCTGGGTCTGAAACAACAGCAGCAACACATCTGTATAGTGTTGTAGTCATTTATATTTATTGGTTCTCAAAGTGGGGTCCGGGGACCCCCAGGGCCAGGGGTCTTTGAGGGAGTTCCAGGGGGTCCACAACTAAAAGATAATTAGGAAGCAAATGGACCCTTTGGGTCTGTAACTCAGGGAGTGCACAAAATCTACAAATGGAACCAAATGGACCCTTACAGCTCTCTGAGAGTGTACAAATGGAACCAAATGGACCCTTACAGGTCTGTGACTCTGAGAGTGTACAAATGGAACCAAATGGACCCTTACAGGTCTGTAACTCTGAGAGTGTCTAAATGGAACCAAATGGACCCTACGCGTCCGTAACTCAGGGAGTGTACAGATGGTTGCATTTGTACACTCTTAGAGTTACGTTTACTGATTTTACAAAATAAATGGGGGTCTCAGAGATAGAATTGCCATTAGATGGGGTCCATGTCATACTGGGGGTCCTTGAAATCAAAATGTTTGAGAATCACTGCTCACCTGACACCTGGCACATCTTTTCAAATGGGTTTCTGCAGGCTAATATAAGTCAATTTAGGTTCCTTGAAAACATTAATTTATTGTATCTGCCATTTGATTTATAATGTTTGTTTGCACAACACTAAAGGCAAAAAGGCTTTCTTGTGGTGGTTGATTGAATGAATCAACCACTACCCATATCAATAACAGTAGAGTCAAATGCTATCCTAAAATATTAACACAATAAGCCCCAGGGGCTTATTGTGTATCCATTTTGGTCCATTGGTCCATTGTACTCAATTCATCAGTCATACATATCATACCATACAGAGATGCAGTCCAAAACATTTGGGATAAAGCTCTGTTGACTGAGAGACTGGAGATTCTACTAGGAACTATTTCATCACTTGATTTAAAAGTATAATGGGGTTAATATTATTTCCCTCACAGGCTAATCCGGCTGCCAGGACAAAGAGGACAAATTGGACATCATCATGAGAGGATAAAAGATGCTCCACACCCAATAGGATGGATGAACCAAGGCTGGAATTCTTTCAACTCGTGCTTATGCTCTGAATGAGCTGTCATAATGAAAGGTATGTATTATTGCGACCATAGGTCGCAGTTAACTTTGAAAACGGGCACATGTTGTACGTTCACACGTACGCATGTATCTTGGCCTCAATGTCTATAGCTGCCAAACTGTTTGTTGACATTGTGACATCATATCACCTCATTAAAGATCACTGCTCACTGTGTGCGCTCTTGTGACGTTGTTTTAGGCAGAAACAGTTGTCTGATTTTCAGACAACTCTGCACCCAGAAATTTACAATAGAACTGTATATATTCCGGCCGTTTTCCCCATCAAACACGGGTACCCGTCGGATACCCGCAGGGCCCCTGACCCGTTGTAGGACTCTGATACAGACTACTTGATCATCACCTAGATATCCAGATCCATATATTGAGCTGACCTCTACATCTGATTCCCAGATGATGCCTTGTTAGGGCAACCACACTAATAGAATCCCTTTTATGCCCATCAATATTAAGCCCGCATCTGGGAATCCCCATACAATATAATCCCTTTTGTGCCATCAATATTAAGACCATATGTGGGAATGCCCATATATGGACATACTGTATTGTCATTTGAACAGTTAAACGTAAACAACCAACCGCAACTAGAAACACACTTGAAAATTAATTCTGTCCTGCGTGAATTCCGTCCTGGGCGAGGTCGCTTTTCGCCCTTAGGCATCTTACTGGTATACAACATACTACTGGATTCTCAGCACGTACACATACATGAAAACAATAACATGCTGTACAGTATTCGTTTCCTTCCCTAGACCAGACATACAGTATTTGTACTTTACTCAGTATTTCACCATACTTACTTCTACTCCCACTCCACTACACCACTACAGATCCATATATTGTCCTTTTACTCCACTACTTAAGTAAGTTACTAGTTAGTTGTTTGTAGATTTTGATTCTTATTACAAATCATACACGACTACTCTACTACTTCAGCCCTATATGCATTTGAAAATAGCCATAATACACAGACATATTACACAACTCTGATTACCTTTGTTAATGTTGCTAACACAGGCTTTATTTTGTCTTGTCTACGTCAGGAGAATGTTTCGTCTGGAGCAGAGAACGTCAGCTTTTTGTACGACAGACCGGCCTTTCAAAGGATCCTAGAGCTGCGAGGATGTTTTCTGGACAGAAGCAAACACTTTGTGGACGGACTGTTTTTCCGATGTTGGATAACGTACAGAACAACTTTCGTGGACAGACTGCCTTTTTTACAAGGAGTTTTTATTTTACCTTTTGGAGTTTTTGATTTTTGTGGACTACCTTCTGCCTGGAGACTTGACATTTAGTAATTGGTTTTCATGATGGAAATAAGAACATTATGATGGTGTGTAACAAGGCCTAGTCTTTGGCACAAATCAATATTCACTGCATTGTACCTCACTGCAAATTAGGGATGGGACAATATGACAATTTAATATCACGATTATTGTGACCAAAGAAATTAACATATCCCCAACAGCCATTATCCTGGGGCGGAACATTTGCCCAAAAAATAGCAGATCTGCAAGCTCACAACGCAACGCGACGCGTTGTGAGCTTGTAGATCGGCTATTTTTTGGCAAAGAGATTTGGTAGAGAGTGAAAAAAAGACTATCAAGGATATATTATAAGTACGTTTTATCAATTATAGAAGGTTTAAATGGTACCGGATATGAAGCTTGGCAAATAAAAGGTGAATTGATCCCAGTGCATGACAGAGCACAATATCACGATAAATTAAATTTCCACAATGTGATTATCGTGAGAGCTTTTTATCACGATAAACGATAATATCATGTATCGTCCCATCCCTACTGCAAATGTTTTCTAAATCTAAAAAAAAAACAGTAATGGTGTGGTTACAATGGTGTGTAAAAAAAACAAATCATGATGGGAAAATGTTTGAACCATGGTAGACCATACGATACATGGACGATATTAGTTAATTGATGGTGATACGATCAGTGGTGCTTTGTTTTTTCTTCTTTTCAGGGCATTTTTTTGACGTCACGTGCATGCGTGCAAGAATGATGTTTTCTAGTCTAAGGGTGCCCTCACACCAAAGTACCTATGAGAGTGGAATCCGCGTTCCGCCAATGCATTTCAATGAGAGTGAAGCGGTTTCATGCCAGCAGAGGATTTCTGCAAAAAACGCTCCCTTCTCATGGAAATGCATTGGCAGAACGCGGATTCCACTCTCATAGGTACTTTGGTGTGTGGGCACCCTTAATTGCATTTCCATATTGTTACTTAAGATTTTATTTTCTAGTTTCATTTAATTCAATTAGAAAATGGTATATTTTTGTGTGTTGTGTAAGAAATAAATATGCTGTTAGGCTAACTCTGATCACTGTGTGTCGTCTCAATCTGAACAGGACAATGCATCAGGACCCCCATAACTGAGAATGTACACATGGGACCAAATTGACCTGTATGGGTCCATTTGGTTCCATTCGTACACTCAGAGTTAATTGACCAAATGGGAAATTAAATGGTCATTATTGGCTTCTACACATGTGTTGATACTGCATACAGGGTTAGGGTGAATAAATCCAAGTCATGAAAAACACAATATATTAAATGTTCATCTAAACAGCTGTTGTGTTGTGAGTGAAGTGAGTTTTAAAAGAGGACAGCCTTTAATACACAGTGTAATACTGTGTAATAATAGCCTATTACACAAAGGTGACAGAAACACAATGATTCCCTGGCAGCATCTCCATGACAGCTTCATCTGCTCCAGCTCTTGTGCTGTGCCAGGTGGTTTTGGGCCTCCCAGGTTTTCTTTTGCCTGGTGGTGTCCATCTCAAGGTGAGCTTTGATGTTGTCCTGCACCATTCTAGGCACATGTCCCAGGCATCTCATGCGGCTGTGTTATTTCCTTGGTGATGCTCTGACTCCCATTTCATTTAAAATCTTTTACAGTTCATTGTTTGAGATTTGATTAGGCCAAAAGTCCTGGCATATTTGTTATGGGCATCTATTATGGAAAACCCTTCCATTTTCCTGCTGTTTGTTTTCACCACTCTCCAGCTTTCAGAACCATACTGTAGAACAGATATTACATTGCTGTTGAAAAGTAGCATCTTAGTTTCAACGCGGTATTGCTGTGATCTCCAGATGGAACAGAGTTGGGAGAAGAAGAAGGCCTTTCCCAGCCTTTAATGTCTTTTGAAGAGGATAGGAGAGATGCAAATGTCACTAGGTGTCACATACAGAGATCAGTAATGTGGACCTCTATATGTGACACCTAATGACATTTGGAGCATTCTTGTGTAGAATTCATACAGGGCTCTTTCCTGTTGGGCTGTGAGGGTCCATGTCTCAGCCCCATGTAGATATCACATAGCATAGAGGGACCACATCAGTATGTGGACCTCTTTGGGGTCCTAACACGGGTCACAGACAAGGTCAGAGAGAGAAGGATGAGGTTGGCAGGGCACTGTGTC
Organism: Nannobrachium achirus; assembly: GCF_963921795.1. NCBI lineage: Eukaryota > Metazoa > Chordata > Actinopteri > Myctophiformes > Myctophidae > Nannobrachium > Nannobrachium achirus. The sequence continues at coordinate 37,255,079 of NC_137815.1, forward strand.
AGACAACAGAAGGTCAGAGAGAGAAGGATGAGGTTTGCAGGGCACTGTGTCAGGCACCCAGAACTAGAGGCAACGGGAGCCAAGCCAGGGTAAAGCCAGGAGGGGCAAGAAGCAGACCACCTACTGTACGTAGATGCACTGTGGTGCGACAGTTTGGCTAACAACACTGTAGAGCTCTAGACCCAAATGTTAGATAGGAGAGTGTGGAGGGCAGCGGTCCAGTCAGCCCTCCACAGTCCCGAGTTGGTGTTGGTCAGACCTCCCCTCGCCTAGCATCTGCTGTTTTTCCCCGTTGCAGATTCTTATTCGTAACATGTCATTAGGTCGAACTCCCTTTGGTCCGACCAACTAAAAAGAACCTTAACCCTAACCTCAGTAAAGCTATGCCTAACCCTAACCCTAACCCTAACCCTTACCCTCAACCTAACCTAACCTAACCTTAACCTTAACCTTAACCCTAACCCTAACCCTAACCTCAGTAGAACTATGCCTAACCCTAACCCTAACTAAATTCTGACTAATGAGGTTTCTGACTTGGGTAGTCCTCATCAGAAAAAGAGTGGCTCAGGATTAAGAGCACAGACAATCATTGTGTGTCTGTCACCTTTGTGTAATAGGCTATTATTACACAGTATTACACTGTGTATTAAAGGCTGTCCTCTTTTAAAACTCACTTCACTCACAACACAACAGCTGTTTAGATGAACATTTAATATATTGTGTTTTTTATGACTTTTCATGACAGCAATGTAATATCTGTTCTACAGTATGGTTCTGAAAGCTGGAGAGTGGTGAAAACAAACAGCAGGAAAATGGAAGGGTTTTCCATAATAGATGCCCATAACAAATATGCCAGGACTTTTGGCCTAATCAAATCTCAAACAATGAACTGTAAAAGATTTTAAATGAAATGGGAGTCAGAGCATCACCAAGGAAATAACACAGCCGCATGAGATGCCTGGGACATGTGCCTAGAATGGTGCAGGACAACATCAAAGCTCACCTTGAGATGGACACCACCAGGCAAAAGAAAACCTGGGAGGCCCAAAACCACCTGGCACAGCACAAGAGCTGGAGCAGATGAAGCTGTCATGGAGATGCTGCCAGGGAATCATTGTGTTTCTGTCACCTTTGTGTAATAGGCTATTATTACACAGTATTACACTGTGTATTAAAGGCTGTCCTCTTTTAAAACTCACTTCACTCACAACACAACAGCTGTTTAGATGAACATTTAATATATTGTGTTTTTCATGACTTGGATTTATTCACCCTAACCCTGTATGCAGTATCAACACATGTGTAGAAGCCAATAATGACCATTTAATTTCCCATTTGGTCAATTAACTCTGAGTGTACGAATGGAACCAAATGGACCCATACAGGTCAATTTGGTCCCATGTGTACATTCTCAGTTATGGGGGTCCTGATGCATTGTCCTGTTCAGATTGAGACGACACACAGTGATCAGAGTTAGCCTAACAGCATATTTATTTCTTACACAACACACAAAAATATACCATTTTCTAATTGAATTAAATGAAACTAGAAAATAAAATCTTAAGTAACAATATGGAAATGCAATTAAGGGTGCCCACACACCAAAGTACCTATGAGAGTGGAATCCGCGTTCTGCCAATGCATTTCCATGAGAAGGGAGCGTTTTTTGCAGAAATCCTCTGCTGGCATGAAACCGCTTCACTCTCATTGAAATGCATTGGCGGAACGCGGATTCCACTCTCATAGGTACTTTGGTGTGAGGGCACCCTTAGACTAGAAAACATCATTCTTGCACGCATGCACGTGACGTCAAAAAAATGCCCTGAAAAGAAGAAAAAACAAAGCACCACTGATCGTATCACCATCAATTAACTAATATCGTCCATGTATCGTATGGTCTACCATGGTTCAAACATTTTCCCATCATGATTTGTTTTTTTTACACACCATTGTAACCACACCATTACTGTTTTTTTTTTAGATTTAGAAAACATTTGCAGTAGGGATGGGACGATACATGATATTATCGTTTATCGTGATAAAAAGCTCTCACGATAATCACATTGTGGAAATTTAATTTATCGTGATATTGTGCTCTGTCATGCACTGGGATCAATTCACCTTTTATTTGCCAAGCTTCATATCCGGTACCATTTAAACCTTCTATAATTGATAAAACGTACTTATAATATATCCTTGATAGTCTTTTTTTCACTCTCTACCAAATCTCTTTGCCAAAAAATAGCCGATCTACAAGCTCACAACGCGTCGCGTTGCGTTGTGAGCTTGCAGATCTGCTATTTTTTGGGCAAATGTTCCGCCCCAGGATAATGGCTGTTGGGGATATGTTAATTTCTTTGGTCACAATAATCGTGATATTAAATTGTCATATTGTCCCATCCCTAATTTGCAGTGAGGTACAATGCAGTGAATATTGATTTGTGCCAAAGACTAGGCCTTGTTACACACCATCATAATGTTCTTATTTCCATCATGAAAACCAATTACTAAATGTCAAGTCTCCAGGCAGAAGGTAGTCCACAAAAATCAAAAACTCCAAAAGGTAAAATAAAAACTCCTTGTAAAAAAGGCAGTCTGTCCACGAAAGTTGTTCTGTACGTTATCCAACATCGGAAAAACAGTCCGTCCACAAAGTGTTTGCTTCTGTCCAGAAAACATCCTCGCAGCTCTAGGATCCTTTGAAAGGCCGGTCTGTCGTACAAAAAGCTGACGTTCTCTGCTCCAGACGAAACATTCTCCTGACGTAGACAAGACAAAATAAAGCCTGTGTTAGCAACATTAACAAAGGTAATCAGAGTTGTGTAATATGTCTGTGTATTATGGCTATTTTCAAATGCATATAGGGCTGAAGTAGTAGAGTAGTCGTGTATGATTTGTAATAAGAATCAAAATCTACAAACAACTAACTAGTAACTTACTTAAGTAGTGGAGTAAAAGGACAATATATGGATCTGTAGTGGTGTAGTGGAGTGGGAGTAGAAGTAAGTATGGTGAAATACTGAGTAAAGTACAAATACTGTATGTCTGGTCTAGGGAAGGAAACGAATACTGTACAGCATGTTATTGTTTTCATGTATGTGTACGTGCTGAGAATCCAGTAGTATGTTGTATACCAGTAAGATGCCTAAGGGCGAAAAGCGACCTCGCCCAGGACGGAATTCACGCAGGACAGAATTAATTTTCAAGTGTGTTTCTAGTTGCGGTTGGTTGTTTACGTTTAACTGTTCAAATGACAATACAGTATGTCCATATATGGGCATTCCCACATATGGTCTTAATATTGATGGCACAAAAGGGATTATATTGTATGGGGATTCCCAGATGCAGGCTTAATATTGATGGGCATAAAAGGGATTCTATTAGTGTGGTTGCCCTAACAAGGCATCATCTGGGAATCAGATGTAGAGGTCAGCTCAATATATGGATCTGGATATCTAGGTGATGATCAAGTAGTCTGTATCAGAGTCCTACAACGGGTCAGGGGCCCTGCGGGTATCCGACGGGTACCCGTGTTTGATGGGGAAAACGGCCGGAATATATACAGTTCTATTGTAAATTTCTGGGTGCAGAGTTGTCTGAAAATCAGACAACTGTTTCTGCCTAAAACAACGTCACAAGAGCGCACACAGTGAGCAGTGATCTTTAATGAGGTGATATGATGTCACAATGTCAACAAACAGTTTGGCAGCTATAGACATTGAGGCCAAGATACATGCGTACGTGTGAACGTACAACATGTGCCCGTTTTCAAAGTTAACTGCGACCTATGGTCGCAATAATACATACCTTTCATTATGACAGCTCATTCAGAGCATAAGCACGAGTTGAAAGAATTCCAGCCTTGGTTCATCCATCCTATTGGGTGTGGAGCATCTTTTATCCTCTCATGATGATGTCCAATTTGTCCTCTTTGTCCTGGCAGCCGGATTAGCCTGTGAGGGAAATAATATTAACCCCATTATACTTTTAAATCAAGTGATGAAATAGTTCCTAGTAGAATCTCCAGTCTCTCAGTCAACAGAGCTTTATCCCAAATGTTTTGGACTGCATCTCTGTATGGTATGATATGTATGACTGATGAATTGAGTACAATGGACCAATGGACCAAAATGGATACACAATAAGCCCCTGGGGCTTATTGTGTTAATATTTTAGGATAGCATTTGACTCTACTGTTATTGATATGGGTAGTGGTTGATTCATTCAATCAACCACCACAAGAAAGCCTTTTTGCCTTTAGTGTTGTGCAAACAAACATTATAAATCAAATGGCAGATACAATAAATTAATGTTTTCAAGGAACCTAAATTGACTTATATTAGCCTGCAGAAACCCATTTGAAAAGATGTGCCAGGTGTCAGGTGAGCAGTGATTCTCAAACATTTTGATTTCAAGGACCCCCAGTATGACATGGACCCCATCTAATGGCAATTCTATCTCTGAGACCCCCATTTATTTTGTAAAATCAGTAAACGTAACTCTAAGAGTGTACAAATGCAACCATCTGTACACTCCCTGAGTTACGGACGCGTAGGGTCCATTTGGTTCCATTTAGACACTCTCAGAGTTACAGACCTGTAAGGGTCCATTTGGTTCCATTTGTACACTCTCAGAGTCACAGACCTGTAAGGGTCCATTTGGTTCCATTTGTACACTCTCAGAGAGCTGTAAGGGTCCATTTGGTTCCATTTGTAGATTTTGTGCACTCCCTGAGTTACAGACCCAAAGGGTCCATTTGCTTCCTAATTATCTTTTAGTTGTGGACCCCCTGGAACTCCCTCAAAGACCCCTGGCCCTGGGGGTCCCCGGACCCCACTTTGAGAACCAATAAATATAAATGACTACAACACTATACAGATGTGTTGCTGCTGTTGTTTCAGACCCAGGTCCATTAGGTTAATAATCATTAGCTGGGGACCCCCTGGAACTCCTCCAAGGACCGCTGGGGGTCCCCAGACCCTACTTTGAGAACCAATGAAAATAAATGACTAGCCTAATACACAAATATAGATATTCTTGGTGCTGTTGTTTCAGGGTCCATTTGGTTCCTAATTATCATTTAGCTGGGGACCCCCTGGAACTTCCTCGGAGACCCCTGGCCCTGGGGGTCCCCGGACCCCACTTTGAGAACCAATGAATATAAATAAATAGGTTGCTGTTACTGTTAGCTTAGCTTGTTTTTAGCTTGCTAAGGGAAGGCTATTTGTCAGAAGACAATCTGTTTAAACTCACAGACCCACTAAGCACTAACATGTTGACAACTACCCCTCGTTTAGTGGTGGTGCAAAATGTAACAATGGGAAAGTAAAATAGCTTACCTTAATGAGTTGTTGTTGTTGTTGTCAGCACGTCCGGACAGCTACTATAATAGTCCATAGGGAGTAAACAGGCATGAGCAATGGAGCACAGAACAACTTAATGGTGGGAAAAAGTACTCACATATTTTACTTTTTAGTAAAAGGATCAATACTGCAATATAAAAATATTCTGTTACAAGTAGTAAAAGTCCGAAATTCAATAGGTAGGCCTACTTGAGTAAAAATACAAAAAGTATTGGCATGAAAGTGTTAGCCTACTTAAAGTACCAAAAGTAAAAGTACTCATAATGCAGAATGTCCCATTTACAGGTGTGAAGTACTTTTACTCAAGTACTGTACTTAAGTCAAATTTAGGTATTTGCGTTTTACTTGAGTATGTCCCATTTCTAATACTTTTACTTCTACTCAACTACTCTCAGAGGCAAATATGGTACTTTTACTCCTCTACAATTATTTTGAAACTTTAGTTACTATTTACTTTGCTGATATTAATTATAATATTAAAGAATACAAAAAACACTTAAGCCCTCAGCTATTTGAAAATTGCCGATCTACAACCTTGTAGCAGTATATTAATACTTTTACTCAAGTACTCATGTGGACGCGCCAGGCGTATTACTGCCCTCTACTGGTCTAGGCTGTCTCCACCTTAGCCAATGTTGCTATGGCAACAGTCTCCGTGCTCTGCCGCTGGCCACGTCTGCAATGGAGGAACTGAGCCTGCCTGGCTGCGTCTGCAATGGACGAGCTGGCTCAGCTGAGCCCACCCCCTGCCTCTCAAATAAACGCGGAAAGCTTAGTGCCAGAACGTCAAGGGTCTGACGCCAGGAGGATGAGAATGTGTTGTATAGGTGGGAGTTGTGGGACATGTTCCGCAAAGACTGTATTAACACACACAATACAATAACAGATAATAATAATAAAATGATCGTCTATAAAATTATGAAACCTCTGCCAGTCATTTCTGTCTTCATCAATTTTCTCGATGTGAGGGAGCAAACTTTTCACTTCCCAAATGTAAGCATTTTATTCAAATGTTTTGTGAACTCTCACTCAGTTGCCATGGTTAATTGATTGGCAGATCTTTACAGTTGTCTTATTGTGCTCTCCTCTTTATAGGATCATTCTGACCGAGACTCAGTAGGCAGATCGACAAGCTCACAACTCGCGCTTTGAGTTACATACCGTATGTAACAGTGACTGTCCAACATGATTTTCATGTTCATAATATTTGCCTGTAATTGAACAAGAAATCCATATATCATGAACTCTACTGTACATCCAATCAACCCCAAACTGGAATCAGTTTGGGCCAGCAATGTATCAATGTGTGTCCCTGAACAAGACTCTTAACCCCTAATTGATCCCTGAGCGCCATAGAATGGCTCCTCACTGCTCAGTTATTTTTTTGGAATTGTCGTAGAAATGTACGTCATCTTCCTGGCATCCAAGGAGGTGGGGCAAGGTGGAACACAGCCCACGGACCTGCCCGTGCGTACCCATGAGAGTGTGTGTCTACCTCGCGTATCGGTCAAAAACAACCTCCACTAGTTAAACAAGAATTGACACAGTCAATATATAAGCTGGTCAGATGAAAAAAAAATGTTTTTTGAAAAAAAAAAAAATGTTTTTTGAAAAAAAAAAAGTTTTGGAAAAAAATGTTTTTTGGAAAAAAAAAGTTTTGAAAAAACTCGGGCGTGCTCAAACAACAGTAATAACTGCGTATTACCTTACTGTACTTTACTGTACTGTATACTGTACCTCACTGTACTGTACTGTACATATTCTGTGTTCTATATCTATGAAGTCTGTGTTCTAGATCTATGAATTTTGTCACTCCCCCCCCCCCCCCCCCCCGTGTATGTGTGTGTATGTGTGTGTGTGTGTGTGTGTGTGTGTGTGTGTGTGTGTGTGTGTGTGTGTGACTTTTACTTATAACTGAGTACATCTACAGTGCAGTATTGATACTTTTAAGATACTTTTAAAAAAACAAGTGTAAAACATTTGAGTACTTTTTCCAACAGCTACTTTCCCCCATAGCCTGGAGGACTCCTGCTAAGTTTACAGTTGCCATATAGCCTATTACTCTATAAATCTATCTGTGATGTCTGATTTTACTAAAACTAGCATGCTTATTAGGCAGTAGTGGGAAAAGTACTCGCATTCTTTACTTAAGTATCATACAAGTGGAAGACTTGTATTCAAAATTTACTTGAGTACAAGTATAAAAAGTATTTGTATTGAAATGTACCAAAAGCAGAAAGTACGCATTATGCAGAATGCAACCAAGGTGTTCAAATAAGTGTATTGATTGTACGCTATTTTCCAAAATCTTGTCTTGTGACACAAAAGTTTCCTTTTCTTTGATGATTGTTAGCCATATGGTTTAAACCCTAAAGTTAACTTGTTGCATTTATGTGGTCCACCCTCTGTTCTCAAAGAAAGGGAGATGTGGTATTATTGGGATAATATTAAGGAGCGCCTTTATTTTGTAATAACCGGATGTGACGACGTACACAGGACGCGGGAGATGGACCTGGGAGGTTGTTGTGCTCTACTCGGACCAGTAAACTACCGAATGCAAATGTTATATGGACGTTTATTTCAGCCACCAGGAAATAGACGGAGCCGCTCCAGCCAGAGAAACCATTTCATTACGACCGCAATAGTTTTGTGCTTGTCATTTCGCCAAGGTGATTCATGTTTGTTTTCTCTGCTGTCATAGTGTTCTGTACTATTGCAACTTTTAGCCAAATATATGTCTATATACATATGTATAGTAGCACTTTATCCAACGTCTGTGCATGTTTCTTCTTTCCCCACCTCACGTCCACTTGGCAGATCGATGGGCTGCGTTGTCGACTCAACATTGTAATAATAATAAAACACAACTTCTCAAACTCATGCATTACTCTTTATTTCTACGAACATACTGTCATGTTTCATTGTCATTAGAGTATAGTCTGGACTACACTTTTAGAAAACGTGCTGTGCATTATTTAACATTCTGCTACTGTAAATGATTTTCGAACTTTGCTGTCTAGAATCTGCGACATGCTCTGAGCTTGTAGGTCTGCTATTTTCGGCACAAAGCGACGTTTTGATACAAAGCATGAATTAGACTGTCCCAGAAGTGCAATTAGAAATCACACAAGTGCATTGTTGTTAGCATTTGACAAGCTATGCATGTAAGCAAGCAACAGATGGCCCGATTGGGCTTGGTCTAATAGCTGGATCTTGCAATGAAAACGTCCATGATGGCTACTATTTACGACACTCAGGCACTTAACTACACAATCTATACTTCCATAACTTATGCCAGCATGTCCATTTTTATCATGGGCATACAGATATTACCAGAGACAAATCTGCAAGCCCTAAATGTATGCTAACCTACTAGTGCATACTAAGCTCACAACGTGTCGCATCTGTACTTTTACTTTTGTGTCGCATCTGTACTTTTACTTTTGGTACTTTAAGTATAGAAAGCTTATTCTGGCTGCTTCAAAAGTGTAATAAATGAACTCAATGTTTTAAAACCTACAAAACAACCCTAATATTAAGAAAATTGGACATTAACTGGCTGGCGTACTGTTCAGTCCAGTTGGTGGCGGTAATGCACCTTTAAGGTTACACCAACCACCAATAAACCCCAAAGAAAAGAAGAAGCAGCAACCAGGAAGACCAGGCGATCGCTTTAGTTGGTTTGTTCTTTGCTAGCACCTAGCACCCATACATGGCTAAACCGTTGCCACAACAACAAAAAAAGCAGATACACGGTTAAAATTAATCTTTCTCCTCCGGCAATTGGACTTCATTTGGAAAGCTGAGTCGTAAATGTATTGTATCTGTGGTCATGTTTGCCCTTTTTTCACTGTGCATTGTCTCGTATAATAGTCTGTTTCATAATGAATTCGTATTGGTTCTTTGTCATCACAACTTGTTAACATCTGTATGTTACCAAACACCTAGCTATGGGGCTTTTAAGCCGTGACATCATTTTGTAGGCAGAGGAGAATCTGCCCCCAGAGCATTTTCTGTCCCTCGCTATTTTCAACAGATCCGAGACAAGAATAACGACTAAAGTATAATTTTAACACTTTCCTTTCAACAACAAAGAGAAGAAAAATGTGTAAATAGTAAAAATAGTAAAAAGATTCACGGAAACTGGGGGCAGAAATGCTCCTCTGCCTACAAAATGATTAACAGCCCCATACATAGCCTCGGTATAAAATGCAAAAGACGTTAGGACTGAGTGATTACGTAGTTTCTCATTTGGCCGCATATTCAGCTGACCAGCCATGTATGGTGTTTTCGGATGTTTTTCGCTAACGTAATGCTTTTAAACACATTTGTATTTGGAAAAGTATATTGAGATGACGATGATGATGACTGCTCAATGTTCCCATAATGCTTTGAATGAACGTGACAAAGTGAACATATAACTGACTGACTATTGTGGGATGTAATCTGCAGTAGACGCCTGTGAATGTCCTGTCTATTCCTTATATTATTTACATTTTCCCCTTATGTAAGGGGTCCTACATTAACATTGCTTCATCACATTTAACTAAAACATGAACGCCACAGAAGATGCGCGTCCGCCACAACCACCGTGAGGAGTCCTGCTGTTATATGACCGCCCGCCCATCTCCGTCTTCCGTGGGTACAAGCACATCAGCATTGGACAGTGGTTATAATCGTCCTGCTGCGACATGACGGGCCGAACGGACCTCCGATGGAACTCGACCATCACACACCGTCTTGGTTCAATTAATGTTGTCTGACAATGACAAATTACTCTGCCTATAGAAAGACTACACACCTTAACGCTCAATGATGCCAGACGTTTTTATAGCCTCGGATGTAATGGTGTGTTGCAAAACAGTGGACTAATTCAATCAATATGGGATGTTATGATAGTGTACAATTGCTTGGCTAACTGCAGTAAGCTAGCGTGTTAGCATACGGCAGTCATGTTTTCATCTTTTTAACATGACAAAAGACGCCTGTAGCAAGTTTGAAGTTGCCTTAGAGCCTATTACTCTATAAATCTATCTGTGATGTCTGATTGTACTAAAACTAGCATGCTTATTAGGCAGTAGTGGGAAAAGTACTCGCATTCTTTACTTAAGTATCATGCAATACTGCAATGTCAGTGGAAGTCTTGTATTCAAAATGTAGGATACTTGAGTACAAGTATAAAAAGTATTTGTATTAAAATGTACCAAAAGCAGAAAGTACGCATTATGCAGAACTTAATGTAACCAAGGTGTTCAAATAAGTGTATTGATTGTAGGCATTTTCCAAAATCTTGTGGTATTTCACTGCTACATATCGTTCTAAATATATGCTTTCTTGTCATTTAGTACAATGAATGTGTTACCGTGTCTCTAGAAATGTGCTCATTATTTGTGAAGATACTAACTGTAATTCTCAAAGACTCGCATTGGTTCATTCAGCACATCGTTTTTGCTCTGTTTCATTTGATATTAAAATGCAACTCGAATTAATCTACTGTGTGGACACTGATCAGATGACAGGAAGAAGCAGCTCATCAATGAATGTACTTTGTGTTGCTTTTGTAAATTGTGTAGGGTACGATATTTTCATGACTTCACACCAAAGCCCATATCATGGTCATAGAGTTAAATCATTGACAACTTGCATACTCGTTCAGTTCATATGTTAATGCAGATGGTATGCAGATGGTGTGACACATCACCTACTACAGCCTACAACGATGCCCAGGGCAACACTGCATATTGTCTATAAATGGCTCACAGTTTAAATAACGTACGGTTTATTTGGACAATCATCTGTAACAGATGAAGTATAATTAAATACGACGTGATTAACGTTTGTTTGACATCCTCATCACAATTACATTGGATGCATCGCGTTGATTAAAGTGAATGGCTGCTATAGTTTTGCTAGTTTTCATCACCTAATCACCTTCCTTTCATAACCTAATCTCTACGTTTAGAATTGAAAGAAGAAAAATAATGTTAATGTTAGTATGAAGCTAATTATAAAGCTTAAATGGATGATGATGTCAACAATGACTTGTGAAAATCAAAGAATGATAGCCGATCTACAAGCAATCATACAAACATTTTGTACTTTGATGCCAATACTTTTGTACTTTTACTCAAGTATAGACCTCTCTTTTCTTCTGTTTCATTTATCACAAGCAGGCTGGCCACAGGCACCGCCTCAGTGTGAAGGAATGGTGCTCCCTGCTGGACAAAATATTTCATTACAGCAGTACAGGTCTGAAGGGCCTGGCCAATGGATCATGAGCTCGGTGACCATGTGACATGGACAGCCAATCGGCAAATAGGTCCCCTAGGTCCCCTGAATGTCTCAGGACAATGTAATCTGTTTAAAGAGCTGGTCCTGCTGACCAGCTAAAAACCCACAGTACACCCCTGCTCGCATCTGCCGGCTACAAGCCAAGACTGACACAGGCCTGGTCTCTATACTGCCTCCTGGTCTCTATACTGCCTCCCCCTGGCAAGCCAGGGCGCCTAATGGAGGTGAAAGGAACTGGTTGGAATAACGTGTTGCATGCGCTACGTCCAACCGGGGAAACGCCCCCCCTGTCAGTTGAAAAGAAGCGGCTTGGACTCCTCATGCATAGAAGGAAGCGTGAGGTCAGTCTGTTGTCTCCCCAGGTTGGCAGAGTGAGTGTAGCGCCCAGGATTACATTAGATAATTGACACCGAGTGAAAAGATCTTTTTTATAGACTGACACAGGCCTGGTTAGGCCACCCAGCCTGGTGAAGAGCTGCGCTCCGAGGGGTGCCCTTTGCTTCTGCTTGATGGGTTGTTCACATGATGTAACAGTTGTGTAACAGGGAGAGTAGTTTTTATTTTATTTTTTAGAGCAGGTGGGGTAGGCAAGCCTTTGAGCCACAACTATGATCCCAATTCTCACCTCAGATTATTCCAGATTATCAACAAGAACTGCTGGATTCCAACAAGAGTCCTTAGATGTTATGGCACTTAAGAGTGCAACAGGTAGACTTTCTCACACACTCTTTTTCCTCTGCCTTTTACACATACACGCATGCAGACACACACACACACACACACACACACACACACACACACACACACACACACACACACACACACACACACACACACACACACACACACACACACATGTATAAACCAGTACAGGTGACCCAGTCCCACCCAAATTGTCATTCAGCAGTCAGTCATGTATGAAGGTCGATACTTTGAAGGAGAGCATGTGAGGAACAAGCCAATCAGAGGGAAGAGATGAGATGAAAGTGTGATTGACTGGCTCGGGGAGGGGGGGGGGGGGGTCGAGGGGTGGAGGGGGGGAAACGGAATCTGCATACACAATGAGGAATCAGTGCCGGCTGCAGATGAAAGGGCTCTGTTGCTACGGTAACACACCTTCTGCGTTGGAATATCGTTGGAGCTTGGCTGATGTGAGAGCTTCAGAGTTTGAAGGCACGGGGATATGTGTGAGTGAGTGTGGGGGGAGTGAGGCTAGCATAGGTGTGTATGTGTATGTGTGGATTTGAATGAATGGAGTTCATGTGTGCACATGTCACCACAATAATAATAACTAGAGAAATTGCAATTTGGGAAATTGCGAGTGTGGTTGCCTAAAAGGTTACCTTACTCTTACATCACAAAAGAGTTACTCACTATATATGGTGTTTCCCATTCAAAGTCAATGGGAAAGGTCAGATACATAAAAGTTACCTTACTATATATGGTGTTTCCCATTCAAAGTCAATGGGAAAGGTCAGATACCTAAAAGTTACTCACTATATATGGAGTGTCCCATTCAAGTCAATGAGACTAAGAGTTTGTAAAAACTGCAAAATTCCCCAGAGTAATAATGTGGTTGCCCTGGCAACCACACTAACTAGAAACATGCAATCGGAAATTGCGAGTGTGGTTGCCGTGACTATATTCTGCAGTAAGCTAACTGTCATGTGAAGCTCGACCAAAGCTAGCACCACTCCTCAAATGTTTGTCCTTCAATTTCCAATTCAATCTGATTCCCATCAATTTCCATCCTTTTCCAATGGCAGCGGAAAGGTTTATCTAGTGAAAAAAGTTTATCTAGTGAAAAAAGTTTATCTAGTGAAAGAAAGTTTCCCCAGAACTTCGGGCAACGAGTGTGGTTGCTTGACTACTACCACTCCCCCATTGAACTCAACCCATTTAGGCCTAGAATTATTGAATGCTTTAACTATTGAAAAATAGCAGATATACAAGCTCACAGAGCAGCACCGAGTGCATCACTGCGAGCTTGTAGATCTGCTATTTTAGAAAATGGATTCAAAAGTATCTTTTAATCCTTCTAAGGTTTTTGGAAAAACCTATGTTTCTATGTCAGCAATCTGGCCAGCCATTGTCCTTTTCACTCAACTGGAGCTCAGTTAGTCTGTTCTTGAGAGACTACTATGTCAGTGGTTCTCAAACCTTTTCATGTGAAGGACCCCTAAACTGATATTTATTTGGCCACGGACCCCCATCTCAAAATATCTAGTCCCAGGGACCACCCCCAGAAGCAAAATTTGAGTTACAAACGTTTGCTTTAAAAATACATATATTCAAAGATTTGCACACATTTTCACAACTTTTTCAAAAATAGCAGATCTACAAGCTCGCAGCGCGGCACTCGGTGCCGCGCTGTGAGCATGTATATCTGCTATTTATCAATAGTTAAAGCATTCAATAATTCTAGGCCTAAAATGGACTTACTCTATAATGGTGAGAATGCTGCTTCCTGATTGGCTATGTAATATTTTTGGTGCTTCCTGATTGGCTATGTTTACGTTTGTGTTCTGGACTAGAACAATAGTCTGGTTGCCCCTACTGGCAACCACACTAACTTTATTTGTATAGCACGGTAGCACCTTTCATGACAAGAAATGCAGCTCAAAGTGCTTTATAGTGCAAAAATAAATGGTTTACAATACATGATTAACACTAAAACAATAGAAAAGCAAAACCACAAAACAACACTGCAAATCCCACATGGTTTCTGGCTGATAAGGAAATTAGATGGTTGTTGGGCTTTTCTTCGGATTCAATTTGTCAATTTGCTAGTATACTTGTGTATCATGTCTGAGAAGACTCGCCTGTCAAAGGGATATGATGATGTGTACATGGTGTAAGATAACCTTGGTAGATGGGTACCATGTAAGATGCATGAAATGGTGAATACATTCTCACCGTCCACCAGTGTCTTTTGAATGGTACAGCACATACTGAACTGAATAATGGTGAAGTGATTATGGATTAATGGACATGAAACAACTTTTTTGACCAAAACACTACACAATCATTAGGACAGCTGACAATGTCCTCTTCACCACTCTCATCTCCACTAACGTACAGATGAATAAATGGCAAAGCCGCAGTGGAATTGAAGTGTAGGACGTGTGAGTGCTGACAGAAAGTGAGATGGAGGCAGATGGCAGAGGAATACAAAGAGGCATCTGCGAAAAGGCCTTGTGCCCCTCCACCTCTCCTCCCCTCTCTCCTTCTCTCATTTATTTCAATTTGTCATGCTTTACTTTTCCCTTAAGAGAGCGCGCTTGCCGGGGAGCGGCCCCATATAGGCCGCGAAATTGTGTCTGCGCTGGGTCTGTAATGAAACATTTAGATGCGGGGGAGAGCAATGGTTGCGCATTAATACAAGCGGTGGTGTTGGTGATGCAAGCAGCCCCCTTCGGCTTGCCACTCCAGACATCATGGGCCTGGTATATGAGAGGCCTCATCTCTTTAATCAACAGAGGCTTTGGTGCCGGAGGCAGGGTCAAGGGGGCTTCAGAGGGGGATGATAGCTGAGCAGAGGTGTTGATATCTGATGAGAAGATACTATTGATGTGGGATATAGCCAGGTCAATGCATATGATATGCATTCATATATTAGATATATGGTTGATGTTTATGTTAGCATGAGTCGATGGGAAGGTCACTGAATGTCTCATGTATGTCCGTAAATTGAACGCACCCTGAGCTGATGTTTCCAGACCTGCAATTCTTCAGGATATCATATTTTATTTGTTACATCTCATATATTACACAAGAGCAAAGTTGTATATGAAACTGCACACATCTTGGCTGCTGGGAAGAGAAACTTTGAAATAGAAACAACATGGGGTCTATTATAGCGGCATGCATTCCCTGCGGATCTACCTCACGTGGCCAAAGTTTAAATGTTTAAATATAATATAAAACGTGTCAAAAGATTGAGGGTGTTAATTGATTGGTCTTCTTGCAGCGTGTACAGGAACGTCAGTGCTAATTGGTCTTGTGGTTCGTGAAATTTGCCACGGACTCACAGACTGCTCACCTCCCACAGAGGCTCTCTGTGAAAACGTCTGCACACTATAGAAAATGCTAGAAAACGTTAATCAATACCACCATCAATTGGAACGTCTGGGTTTGGATATATTGCTTAAATTGGTTGATTAACCCTTGAGAGTGAGCCCCAGCAACATGAGGTCTCTTACCAAACCACTTTTTCTTAAGAAGGCTTAACCTTCGGATGAGTGCTGTGACTGGAAGAAAATATGCAAATATGCAAATAGCCTCTTTCATCTTACAATGTAAATCCATTTGAACTACACTGGTGAATTTAAAAAACGCTAGCAGTCATGTAATATTTTTTACAGAAATGGTTTATATTTAAAAAACAATCTTTGACTTATACCACAACATTGTCCATCTTTGAGTGGTGCAACTTGAGTCAAAGCTCAAGTCAGAAGCTACACCAGTCTCATCTCATCTTCTTGTAGGGTTCAACGGAAGACCTCAGCCTGCCATGTGTTTTACCCTAAAGCTGAAAGTAGCAATGCAACAGTATTTATATGCAGATGTCTTTTTCAAAATACCAAAGAGTGCTTTCTTTGATATCACGCCAGACTTTCCATTTCCGTTTTCCTAATGCCAATCTGAACACACTGTGTGTGTGTGTGTGTGTGTGTGTGTGTGTGTGTGTGTGTGTGTGCGTGCGTGCGTGCGTGCGTGCGTGCGTGCGTGCGTGCGTGCGTGTGTGTGTTCGTGCACGCGTGTGTGCGTGCATATATATATATGTTACAGTCAGTTTGGGTAACTCAGTGAGATTGGGGTAAGAGTGCTCGTTTTGTCGTTCACCACACACCCCTACCACCTCCTGGATCAATTCACTTTGATAGTCTCTTATCAGCGCACCTGTGTAATTCTGCATAATGACCATGAGATGGCGACAACAGCCATTCACTTGTGTTGTCGCTGACGTCACTCGTTTGCGACCACTCTCTCTTTGTTTATCTACTAGCCTAGCTCAGATGTGTTTAGCCATTAACTTACTATGCCTAACTCTAACCCTAACCCTAACCTTAACCTCAGTAAAACTATGCCTAACCCTAACCCTAACCTCCGTGGGGTGAGGCGCTATCATTCCTGCCGACGCTACATTGGCGTTGTGGAACAAATCGACCGCTTGTTCCGCCCCGCGCCGCACGACGAGCGCTCCGGTTCTCAATTTCACTGAAACTCAAAAAAACTGTGACATATGTATATATATATATATATATATATATATATATACAGACACACACACCCAAAGGCAACTCAAACAAAGGGTCAAACTCGTTCTTCTGCTATACAACCAAAATGTGGAACGCCCTACCGAAGGCCTTAAAGGAGTGTGGTTCCCTAGCATCCTTTAAAATTGCCTTGAAAAAACACTTACAGGCGGCAGCCATTCGCAACTGGCAATAACAAACCTAGCCCAGCCTCCCCTGGCCTTTCTTTGTATTTACCTACTTGTATATATGTTTTTGCACTGTTTATTTTTATTTATTTTATTTTTTTATTTTTTTACTACATCTACTGCATAGTGCTGTGTTCTATCCGTCTGTCATTCAACGTTATATGAGATACTTCAATGGTTTCCTATGGAGCTTAGTCTTTTCTAGGATCTCCTTTTACCTTGACCTTGTACCAGTGAACTGTACCGTCATGAAACTGTACCTTTTTCTATGCAAACTTCTAATAAAGTCTTCAATCAATCAATCAAACCTTTTTCTCAATGGATGGTAACTCTACGGACAGCAAAGCAGCAATGCCACCGGCCCGCTTTAGTTCGGGCGGCACACAGAAGTTGACACAACCAATGTCACGTACGCAGCAGCAGACGCCGGGTAGGGCCTAATAAACGGATGTGCATGGTGATGATCGCCGCACAACTCCAGACAGAGTGTTTGTAGCACCATGCTTCAGCAGCTTCACAGAGCAAGATGCAAGTGTAGCTAAAGCCAGAAGACCAGCGTGAGCTGGGGGACCACCTCGGTCCACACACAGTGCCCCCAGCTTGTAGAGACAGACAGCTAACTGGCAGCTGAAAGCCATACTGGTTAAGTAGGCCTACTGCTCTCAATCAGTAGACTAGCTAACCACTGGGAGGAGGATGGGTGGTGGGAAACGCCCATACTGCTACACTTACAGGTGTCTCCACAGTCCACACCAAACAGTCTACAAGAAACTCTTTCCAACTCCTGGCAGACTGGCAGTTTGTGGCATTTATTGGTGCTTTACTGCTGCTTTATTGGCACAAACTAAGCACCAGGTCTGCTCATTATAAGCGACTTTAGGTCTTCATGTAAAGTTACTAGTAAATATTTATAGTTGCGTGTTGCTTTTGTTAATGTTTATTTTCCTTAGTGTAGTTGATTATTTGGGTCTTGCTTTCAAGATTATTAAAATATAAAGCTGATGTAATAGGGCTAAAGTGGTAAAAATGGTTGCTTCTTTTGGGCTTGTTTTCATTAGCTTGTTTCACTCACAAAATGTGTCAGATGTGGCAACAAATGTCATCCTCATTAGCAAACAAACGGTGAGATGCAGTGATTTCTCTCTCCATAGCACTATTACTAGCATGGCTTTGGAGTTGATTAGTATAGGAATTTGAGAGTTGAGATTGTGAATATGGTATTTAGTAAAAATGTGCGACGGGAAAATGTCTCTGGCTTATTTAGGCCTGCTTCTGGAAGTTCTGCACTGTAGCAGACTAGACTCTGGTCCATTCCGCTTGTGTCAGCGCCGCGGTGAGACACAAACACACTTGCTCAGTGAGTAAACGCCACTTGGTATTTCACAAAGATGACCACAATCCAGCTCCCGCCGCCCGCGTGCGCATGCACTAACGAGCACACTTGCGGAGAATTCACGGGACAGCGCCTGCTCGCCTCGCCGCCTCTAAAATTCTCCGCACGGACGAAATAGCCGCCCCCGCCTCCCACTGAAAATGAATTACTATGACGCGGCAACCGTGCTCCGTCTGAAACCCCCTTATGTTGAAGAACGAGATGAAGTGCAGGGCTACAGGAAGATCCGGTAAGATGGCAAACATGCAGCCCTGTAACCTCCTCTACTTCCGATGAGAAACCTTCAGCAATACTTATTTTCCAGGGCTTTATCTCCTCTTTATGAGATGGAGATAAAACTGGGAACACAGTCAGTGTTCCACCATTATTCCAGCAAGAGCCGCTGACGCCCCCGTCCACGTGGACCAGTGGGGGGAAAAGTACTCACATATTTTACTTAAGTAAAACTATCAATACGGCAACATAGAAATACTCTGTTACAAGTGAAAGTCCCGAATTCAAAATCTAGTTGAGAAAAAGTGTGAAAGTGTTGGCATCAATATGTACTTAAAGTACCAAAAGGAAAAGTACAAAATGTTTGAAAACAGCAGATCAACTTGTAGATTGGCTATTTTCAAATAGCCATGGTATAAAATAGGGCTAACGTGGTTTATGTATGTTTTATAATATTATAATCTATATCTGCAAATTGCAAGTTTTCAAATAATTGTAGTGGAGTAAAAGTACAAAATTTGGATCCACTGGATGTAGAGGAATAGAATTAAAGGTATTGGAAATTGGAAATTATACTCAAGTAAAGTATACAAATAAAAGAGAAAGTGTACAGTACAGTACTTAAGTAAACATACTTAGTTACTTTACACCACTACATATAGCTAAACGTGTTGTTCGCTCCTGTTCTTGTAAGCATGAAACCATGAAAAATCATCCATCCCTGTCGCTTCCCATGGTGCATTGCCAATGATGGCTTGAGAGTAAATGTGGTTTTGTTTGACACAATGCATCACTTCAGCCCTACACAGTCAGAATGTACACAATCCCATGGTTGTTTGTCATGGATGGATGGGTCATTGGCTATCAGAATGGCTGGCCACGTTCCTCTTGCTTCATAATATTGCTGGCCACTGTGTTTGATTATCTGGATCCAAAAGATAGGCTGGGTGGGTCGAGGACTGAAGGACTGAAAGAGACTGTTCGGGGAAGGGCAATAAAGAAAGAGACGGCAATAAAAGAAACAAGAAATTAGAGTTTGAAGTGACTGTAATAACGTGAGATCAACCTATGTGATCATCATCTACTATACAATATGTCGTCATTGCCATAATCTCAGACAGACTGTGCCATTAAGCCTGATTTATACTTTTTTGCCCTAGCATGACACAATGTGAGCTTATAGACCTGCTCTTTATGGCATAACACCATTGTACGACCATTGTATAAATCAAACATTACTCCTTGCTCTAAAGGCACACACATGAGCCTTGCAGGCCCGATTTGAAAATGGCTCATGTCTTCCTCGGAAAAGTCGATTCGTTTTTCCACAACGCAATCAGCGTGACAGGCTGATGAAATAACCATCACGACTAATGCAATTAGTCTATAGTTATAAAAAGAAAGGCTGTAATGAATTGCATAATTCCAGGGAGTGAGTAATCCGTTGTCCTGCTTAAAAGTCCTATTATCTCTTTGGAAGTCATTCTTCATGTTCACACTCGCGGAGAGAGATGTTTGACGCGCTTGTAACGCAGAGGTAACATTAGCATACCATCTATAGAGGAATTCAGGCTGTTTGCAAATCCTGAGTCAACCATTGTCTCCTTCTTGTACGTACTGGCATGCACCAACGCTCATAGAGACATAAGCAGGCCTTCACATACTGTACGTATACGGGAGGGGAAAAACAGAGATAGGGTATATGGGTATATGTGCTATACGTATAGTATAGCACATTTCATGCATAGTAAACTCAAAATGCCTCACGTTAAAGGACAACAAATAATATGTACAAACACATGGTCTAGTAACCCTGCGCACATAACATATAGAATTCTGCACACATAAAATAAAAGCTTCTCCCTCCCATTACTTACTCCCTAGTCCCTACACACACACACACACACACACACACACACACACACACACACACACACACACACACACACACACACACACACACACACACACACACACACACACACTCTCTCTCTCTCTCTCTCTCTCTCTCTCTCTCTCTCTCTCTCTCTCTCTCTCTCTCTCTCTCTCTCTCTCTCTCTCTCTCTCTCTCTCTCTTTCAGTGGCGTCAGTTCAGAAAAAGCTAAGGTATGGCATCATGTTGCCATACCTTAGCAACAGGCATGATACATTTATTTTAAGAAGTACATTCTATTTTTCCCCCGTTTCTACGTTTTTGGGGGGCTGGATATGGCAGCCTGGAATGGTTGTTCAAGTGCAGCTAAACTTGTTAGTAAACGTGCCACAATTAACAATAATGAATTCCACCTGTGCAGCTGACTTGAGGAACCTGGGAATATACCATTTTGTCAAAATGGGGAGAATACCAAGTTGTTAAAGTGACCATTTTGTAACATTTTGCATTTGTAGTTATTTTACTGTAATTTAACAACATAATAACCAGCACAGATAGACAAAGAGACATTCATGGATTTATATTTAAAAGTAACTTTTATTTTCCCCCCTGGACCCAGGGTATGGCAGTTGCATACCCCTGCCATACCCAATTGACGCCCCTGCTCTCTTTCTCTCTCTCTCAACCCCAGTCACATATACAACCCCACCTGACCCCCCTTCCCCTCCCACTCCCCACGCAGGGCTCATCATAAGTCTCTGTCTCGTTGGCCCTGCAGGTCCTCCCTCCCCCTCAGGCGGTGAGGGGAGAGCTGGCAGGCCTGTGGGTGGGAGCGCCTCGGGTAGTTTTATATACCGCGGGGGGCAGTGCAGGGAAAAGTACTCAAATGTTTTACCTATAAAGTAAAAGTATCAATGCTGCTGTATAGAAATACTCTGTTACAAGTACAAATCCGGAATTCAAAATATAGGCTACTTGAGTAAAAGTATGAAAATGTTGGCATAGAAATGTTCTTAAAGTACCAAAAGTAAAAGTTCAAAATGTTTGAAAATAGCAGAACTACAAATAACCAAGGTATAATAGGGCTAAAGTGGTTCATCTATGTGGTTCATGTATGTTTTATAATATTATAATTTATATCTGCAAATTAACAAGTAACTAACGTTTTCAAATAAATGTAGTGGAGTAAAAAGTAACATTTTGGATCTGAGATGTAGTGGAGTAGAAGTAAAAGTAAAGTGGAAATTGGAAACACTCAATTGCAAATACCTAAAAATTGTACTTTAAAGGAGAAGACCACCCATTTTCAATATTGAACTATGTCATTAATATACCCCTTCTGTGTTGCCTAGAACTGGAGGATTGATTTTGGGGTTTGTATTGTAAAGTACAACTTGATGACATCACACCGTTGTACTTTACAATACAAACCCCAAAATCAATCTTCCAGTTCTAGGCAACACAGAAGGGGGGGAACTTTTTTTTCGATTTCCACACAACTCCTATAAGGTATATTAATGACATAGTTCAATATTGAAAATGGGTGGTCTTCCCCTTTAAGTACAAGTACTTAAGTAAATCTACTTAGTTTCTTTACACCACTGGGTGGGAGTGCCTCTGGTTGTTTAATACCGCGGGGTCCATACAGGCTCCTCTGTCCACTGGAGAGTGAAATGAGCCCAAGCATACTGAGTACTGCTCTGGTGTAGCGTGACCACACACACACACACACACACACACACACACACACACACACACACACACACACACACACACACACACACACACACACACACACACACACAGGGCTCTCCCACCTTAAGCCCCTTCTTGCATGTTTCCCAGCTGATAAATTGCATATCTGGTCCAGAGGAGTGCAGCGCAGTGTGTGGGGAACGGACCGTCAGTTTCTCAAGCCGGGAGGTGCCAGGATTGTGAGTAAGTATGATGGGGGGTTGCTTCTCAACAATTCACTCACTGGTTCATTTGCAACTGATGTCTGCTTGGATGGCCACAACAAGTGTCTTGAAATCAGTCAGTCAGTCACTTATTGCTTGTTTTATCGTTTCAGCGTTACACTTGTTGCATCGAGGGCAGCCATTGTTGTTTTGAAAATACCGCAGTATGTATTCTACGTCACCATCTACACATGGACCAATCAGGGGAAGCTTTTCACTTGTTGTGCGGACAATGGACAGTAGGGCATTCACGAATAGTGATTTTTAGTATTCGAATTATTCAACCTCAAAGTATTCGAATAGTCGAATATTCTACAGGACTGACCAAACTGTGAAATATTAAATAAGCAAGAGGTGAACATTGTGAAAATAGCCGATCTACATGCTCACAACGCCTCGCGTTGCGAGGCGTTGTGAGCATGTAGATCTGCACACCTACTGACAATGATTATTATTTAAAAGAAATTACTCCATGATCATGTCTATACTATTATGAACAGAATATACTGTATATACAGTATTATGTTGTGTAGGCTATACAACAAAATAAGTTGTAAAACATGTCAAGCCAACAACATTCATCAGTTTGATTTAGATGCAAATGGTGTATACACACACAAACACGGTACGTGGAAAATGACGCTCGGTTCCTATTTTCTTATTTCTCCCCCTCTGTGCACTGCTTTGCAAATTAAGTGGAGTGTTTGTGACAGCTTGACGCTGGTGGAGGCGACACCAAGCAGAGCTTTGGATTGCAAATGTTCCCTGAGGGGGGCAGCCCTGGTTTGATATACTTAATAAACTTGAAATCCGACAGGCTGGCAAAGGCAGCAAGTCTCTGCTTATAGCGCTGCTGCCTATTACTCTGCCTCCCAACAAACACACAGTACAGACAGAAAGTTTAGACACTTGAAGCCAAGGGCTCGGCAAGGGAATCTGTTACTGTGTGTGTGTGTGTGTGTGTGTGTGTGTGTGTGTGTGTGTGTGTGTGTGTGTGTGTGTGTGTGTGTGTGTGTGTGTCGCCTATGGCTGCACTCACACTGGAACGCACTCCAACGCACTAAGTTCAGTCAAAGTTGTGTGTTCAGTCAAAGTCTGTTCCAAAAAATAATACATTTCCCACAATGCTTTGCGGAAGTGGGCGGTTCTGCTTGAGGAGGAAGCAGATATGGTATTTGGCCATGTAGTTCTTTTGGAGGTGTCATCGGGTGAAGGCAGAGTACCTGCTGCTTTTTGGTGACAGGTAAAATGGATTTACAAGCTCACAGCGTGCCACCATGTGACAAGTTGTGAGCTTGTAGATCTGCTATTTAAAAAAGTTACTTTTAACAAAGTATGTGTATGTTTCAGTATTGATACTTTTATTTAAGCAATAAATTTGAGTATTTTTTTCACCACTGTATAAAGCTTACATTTTATTTAATCAATTGCATCTGTGTAGGCATCACTGTCACCATGTATGACATGTAAAGACATATTTGTAATATTCATTGTTATTGTCGAATGTTTACTGTTACACATACTTAACTTTAATTTATTTATAATATTTTTCGTTCTGAAATGGAGGTTTCATGTCACTGCAGTGCAGACAGACTCTGCTGCTGTGGAGTACAAACTACAAGTGAACACAGCTGTGTGGGATTGCATCATGGCCTTTCTCTCCTATTGGTTGGCAGTTGAACCCTGCCCTTCTGTCTCATCAAGTGCAGCTTGTCTGCCCTCTACTGCTTGCCTACAACTCTCAGTGCTTGTGCTTAAGCAAGTTGGGTGGTGTTGATGCATGCAACAGAACACCACAGGACTCTCACTAGACTTCAAACCATGTGACTTCCATCCGCAATGCATTGTGCTGTCTCTGCCCCCCGCCTCCCCCACACAACTCTCACTCAACTTTGTGCTTAAATGTCTGTAGCCAGCCTATAAGAGAAGGGAAGTGTTTATTGAAGTTTATTGAAGTTTATTGAAAAGGTTCTCCGGCACAGGATCACTCCTCTTCGCCAGACTCATAGTATATAAAAAATACATTAAAAATTGACATGCTTTCACATTCTATATACACCCCACCAGCCCTCCCACCCCACAAATGTACATACACACATACATATATTCCACCAATATTATTCCCTTTTTTTTTTTTTTTTTTTTTTTCTAGGGTCCGCTGTCACCCCCAAGACAGCGGTTGAAGGTTGAGAACCTTCAAAAGAAAACAGGCAAAACAGAAATGGCCTTTCTGTGTGGAGTTTACATATTCTCCCGTGTCCCCTATAGGGTAGGTACCCCCCTGGTCAGCCGGGTCGCCTGATGGAGGGGAAAGGAACTGTCTGGTTGGAATAACCCCCCCCCCCCCCCCCCCCCCCCTTGAGACGCCCCTGGCCGTGGCCTGTACAGAACATGTGAAACCTACCATCTGATGGACACTACAAGGATAATCCCACAACATTCCTCTCTGGAGTTGCCGTTAATCTTCACCAAGTAAATTAAAATGAGAAATTGAATTAGAAGCCCTTCCCCGTCTAATAATACAGATTTAGAACAAACTATCTGATAGAGAGCAAATACAGCATTCCCCTTTATTCTGACGTATCCTCAGAAGCCTAATCTCCCTTGCACACGCCGCGCTTGATGTCCAATTAACCAGAATGCTTGCGACTGAATATCCCATTTAAACCCCATTATCTAGACGCGGGAAAAGCTCAAAGCTACCTCTGAGTTTCTTGTAAAGAGTCCCCAAGATCTGCATTTCCGATGGTGCCGGCTAATTCCAGACTTCTGGAAGAGATAAGTGAAAGTGAAGAGGAGAGAAGTTCACACTGCAAGATGTAATAGTTTTCCATGGTCTGCGTCAGCCCAGTAGCCTCCAAAATTTAAAGTCAATCCACACAATCTATTTGAAATATAGCCAAAAACAGTGTGGTTAAAACGTGCACTGCGTGAAATCCTCATAAAAGTGTTGACATAACGCTGAATCTATTAATAATATAGCTTCATACAACATGCACACGGTTTGGCCATAAACGCAGACTCTGCGATCTGCACGTCTACTTTATTAGCATCTCTCAAAACAGAATCTCAAATAAGCCAATGACCTTTCGGGCTCGGCGCTGCGCAGCCACTGCAGTAGGGAAGTGTCTGAAGTCTGGATGATGTGAGCCTGGTAATGTGAGCCTCTCTTCTTTTCCTCACTGCAGGGGCGTCACAAGGTGGGGGAAAATGGGACTGAGTTACTAGGGCCCAAGGTGGAGGGGGCCCTAATTATTTTATACTTAAGTATAGCCTCGGAAACCCAGGCATTTTATTTTGGCGAATACTTAAGCTATTGAAAAATAGCAGATATACAAGCTCACTGCGCAGCACCGAGTGCCGCGCTGTGAGCTTCTATATCTGCTATTTTTGAAAAGTCGTGAAAATGTGTGCAAATCTTTGAATATATGTATTCTTCAAGCAAACATTTGTAACTCAAATTTTGCTTCTGGGGGGTCCCTGGAACGAAATATTTTGAGATGAGGGTCCGTGGCCAAATACATATCATTTTGGGGGTCCTTCACATGAAAAGGTTTGAGCACAACTGACATAGAAACTTTTCTTTTTTTTAACGATTTTTAAAAAATAGCAGATATACAAGCTCACAGCGCGGCACCGAGTGACGCGCTGCGAGCTTGTAGATCTGCTATTTTTGAAAAATCGTTAAAGCACATGGGCCCCACAGTGAATCCTTGTACCCAGGGCCCAGAATTTGGTGTGACACCCCTGCTCACTGGCTGCTGTGAGGGGAGCCAGCGAGCCAGTGCTGAGGTTGTGAGAAGCCTCCTACCATTCTCTCTAATAAGGCCCTGTGGGACCTGAACGCTGCTGAAAGTAACACGCCAACCGTCTGCAAAGTGAGCGCAGCACCAGCTACTTTTGTGCGTGCATGCATCGTGCTGCGTGTGTGTGTGTGTGTGTGTGTGTGTGTGTGTGTGTGTGTGTGTGTGTGTGTGTGTGTGTGTGTGTGTGTGTGTGTGTGTGTGTGAGAGAGTGTGCGTGTGCGTGTGCGTGTGAGGGAGGCTTAACAAGGAAAGTGTGAACATTCCCAGTTATAGAATAATGACCTAATATACTGTGTGACAAGCTGTTGCAGAGCGCTGAGGGGTTACACAGAGATGTCACGTCCAATGACGGTTACACACTACACTAACTGTATTATTTCATACAGGGCTGGTTTGAGCATAAGATAAGGTGAGATAAGGTAAGATAAGATAAGATAAGATAAGGTGGGAGCGTGTCGATATTGCGACATAGCATCTGTTCAACGGTCCATTCCTCCGACGCAAGTGAATGTTAACCTGGTGAAAAGCTAACCTGCCGACGCGGGTGAGTAGCTAACGCGGGTATATGTTAACCTCTATGCCTAAACCTAACCCAAACCCTAACCTTAACCTCAGTAACTGTGACGCGGGTGAGTAGCTATAACCTGCCGACGCAGGTTGTCGAAAGAATGACACATCGAAAGAGCGAGATTTCCCCATATATATACAGTAAGTTAAGTTAAGATGAGATAAACCTTTATTGAGATGCAACATAGGATCGGTGAGAGAGTATGATAACCAAAAATATTACATATTTCTAGGCGTGTCGAGGCAAGAATCATATCTTCACACCAAGATAAAAAAAAAGACAAAACACAAATATAAGGATACAATAAAATAGGCTACTAAGATGCTGGCACTAGATTTCTGCACTGGATATCTAATCGAGTGAATGAGTGAACCTGTGTTCAGTTTATCAGTTAATATAAATGAATAGTGTATGTCTGCACTACCATATGTGGACAGGCTCATGCGTGTGCATGCGTGTGATGTACTGTAAAGACACTGGCCGGATGTACAATTCCCTCTGGCTCTGTCGGAGGTTTTAATGGTATGTCATGCAATTACCGATGAGCTTGACAAGAGCTGTCCGCTTCAGCAGTCTGCTCGTCGATGTCTGCTACTACCTGGTGCACAGTGCACTCTGCTGCGATGGAAGGTGGTAGGCTACGTTGTAGTGATTAGAGAGGGAGATATACTGTATATAGGCCTATACTGGCACACTTTCATACAGGCTGGGGTCCTGCTTACTGAAGGAGAAGATGTTTCCTAAATTTCTTGAATTTCACAGTGTAAAACAGAAGCACAATGTGTGTCCAACGTTGTGTAGCACAGAGTTAAACACGAACAATGAAAGCTGAACAAAATTGAGGCAGCATGTCTGAGCGAGATTTAGATTTAGCTCACAAGGCGCGATCTTTCCTTCACACCATTCACTGTGTGAGATCCTCTTCTACCTCCACGTCTCTGCTTCCTCTGTCTGTTGACACAGGAATTGTGTGTGTGCGCGTGTGTGTGTGTGTGTGTGTGTGTGTGTGAGTGTATGTGTGTGGGGGTTCCAGCTACCAACCGGAGCACTCAATAAAAGCGGAAAGTGTGTCAGCAGGAGCCAAAGAAAAGGGTAAAAGTCAGTGTAATTAATTTGCTGTGAGCCTCAGTCACAGACCTCAACACATGCTTCCTTTTTTTCCCTATCGCACGTGAGGATCTCTCCCTCATCGCCCCATGGTCCGGCTGCAGGGGTCTCCAGTCTTATCAGTGGTCCAAGTCTTATCTCCAACATGTCCCCATAACCTGACTGAGGTAAGATTAGCTCTTTGCCTTGTGTCAGTGCCTAGTATTTCCTTCAGCCGAGACAGAAAAGCAGCCAGTGTAAGCCAGGCTTAATCTGGTTTTCTGAGGGTACCGAGGATGTTTCCCGTTAACAGCTTCTAAAGCGGCAGCAGTGGTCGTACACCATTCAGTTCAAGGCATGTTTTGGAGGTCCTATTTCTACTACTCATCTTATAATTATTCTTCTAATATTAAAGATATGGTTGACATTTTCTTAGTGTCACTCTTGAGAACTATCAGCCACCAAGATTGGAGAGTTCCGAAAATAAAATAACTGTAATAACATGGTTTTGCATTTTCTCTGCTAATACTTTTAAAGCGGTTTCATTGGGCTTTACCCTCGTCTGAGGCTTGGGGTTATGGTCTAAATGGATTGACAGATGCAGGATTTCGGCTAGTTTAGGAGACTCACTATACTGGAAATGAAAAGAGGGTATCTTTATGAGTATCTGTACATAAGAACCTGTCTCAAATTATACAGTTCCCATGCATTGCTCTGTGCCGCATTGTGAGCTTAAGCTAACCATTTTTACTACAGTATGTGACATACAACGAGGCATACAGGGTTTAAGTGGTTAAAATAGTACATACATTTACATATTTCTTACACTCCTTAAGATGGGAAGGATGGGCTATCATCATGGGGAAAATAGTACCTCCTTACCAACTGTCAGACAGCTGATTCCTCATGCAAAGTGAAGGAATTCATCCGAGCCCAGACCACCATCCCTAATGCATATTTCATTTGGCTTTCTCATGATGGGCGTTGGGGTGGACTACACTAAAAATACAAGGCAAGGGACTGTAATCGGGGCTGTTTAAGGCTCGGTAATGTCTGGTCGTACAGTAGATCTGGGTCAGTTACCAGTTCACGGCTGTCAAGAGAGAGCAGTGGAAGTGAGAAGTGAAAGGGTCTGATAATGAATCCGGTCGGGAGGGATCACAGATTCAGCCAATTACTTGCTGAAAGGTTGGCGTTGAACTCCGACCCTGCCTGCTCTGCCTTCATTCTACTGAGAGATCTCATTTTATTCATTAAGCCCATAGAGAAGTATATTCTCTGCCGTCCACAGCTTAGAGTAACACACAGGCACCAGAGGGGCGACTACAGGCCGCAAAAGGCCCAATTACAAATTCACGTGTCAGCGTTTTGACATTTAGAACTACCATAGGAGTTCTCAGAGATTTTGAAGATGAAAAAGAAATTAGTGCTACACTCTTGAGAAATTAAACAAAATTAAAATGAACATGTCTTCCTGAACTTCTAGTGAACCTTTCACCTCAGTTCTTAGAATTTTGGTTATAAGAATGATTTGGGTGAAAACACAATATTCAGATGGGCATACCAGACATCAGGTATCTACATAATATGGGCATAAAAGGGTAGAAAAGGTAGACAGACAGATAGTCATTAATATCAGAGATATTAATAATTACATCCATATACAATATAGCATGGCCTATTGGCCTAATACTTTTCAAAGGTTTTAAAGGATGCAAACCTTAAAATCAGATGATGAAATATTTTGTCTAGGCTTTGGCTGTTACACTTTTTTTATGCCTGATTATTTAAAAACATTGATTGATTGATTGATTGATTGATTGATTGAATACTTTCTTAGCAGTTTGCATCTGAAAAGACATGACAGTACAGTAAGGTCTAAATAGGATTTAAACCCAAGAAAGCACTATGGCTTGTTTACACTGAGGTCCTTTGTTCACAATTCATTGAGAAGAACATGACGAGCCATCCTCACAGCCTACCTACCGGTATATACAGAATACATTAACCCTTACTTAATCTTAATTATCTTCCCTGATCACATGAGTCTGCCCTGGTTGGAGCATCCCAAGGTATTCCCAGGCCAGCATGGAGATACAGTATAATAATCTGTCTACCTGGTCCTCTGTTTACCCCATGGCCTCTTCCCAGCTGGGTTTGCCTGGAAAACCTTCCTGAGGAGGTGACCAGGAGGCGTCCTCACTCATAGTAGATGCCCAAAACTCATCATCTGAGTCAGATGATCTGACTCCTTTCCATGCAAAGGAGCAGCGACTCTACGGATGACTAAGCTTCTCACCGTATCTCTTTTTTAAACCGCAAAGGGCATGCTTTACAGTTTACACAAGTGGGTCTCCAATATTTTCATGCCCATCTGGAATATGTTGTGCCAGGGACTATGTAGATGGGCTTATGGGCTTATTTTCAAATAGCCAAGCAATGTATTATGGTTAGTATAATAATAGTAATAGCGGAGACCCTCAAAAGGTGCTGTTACCTGTCATGAACTCAATGGATTTTGTATATAGATCGTTTTAATGTATCTATTTTCCTTGTGTGCTTGGTTTGGTATTTCACGTTGCACAAATTTGCACTCATGATGACCAATGTTGTATAGGCTAGCCTTAGGCAATGGTTGATTGGTGTTTGGTGGGTCCCTCAATCCAACACTGGTCCCAGATAAGATACCATGAAAATTGTCATGGAATTTGCATAAAGGACAACTTTGTTTTTTTACAACAAGGGTTAATTAGAGAAAAGAAAAGAACATTTTAACACTCATATTTTGTTTTCTCTAATTACAATCTAAAATATGAACCCTTGTTGTATATTCCCGAAAGATCGGACTGATTCCATGACCTTTACACTAGGGACACACGAGGGCCAACATTAACACTAGTTTTCTGTTTCAAAGGCACTTTGTAGATTTTTAATAATGGAACTTTATTTGATCTCAATCCATGCTGTTGAATCAGTAGAGCAAAACGTATTCTGCCGTATAAGCCTACGATTTCAGCAATGTGAGGCAAAAGAAGAAATGTGGTGCACTACATCGATCTGTTGAAATGATTTGTAGGCATCCAAAGGTAATGGAAGTGCATTTCCTCAACTAGGCTATGTATCTGAGACATGGGCAAACTGGATTCACTGACGCTATTGTGCAGTATTATTATATTGCTTTTGTGTGTGTATGTGTGTATGTGCCCCTAGTGTTAAGGTCATGGAATCAGTCAGATCTTTCGGGGAATATGAATGGGTTAAAGGTCAATTTTTCTTTTTTTCATAAACTTTTGTTTCATATTTTAGATTTACCTTTAGTTTTTGTCTGATGTCTGTCTGATATACACGCGTGCTGACATCACTGATACTAAACGGTGCCCAAATTTGGAGATAACTGACATCACTGAAACCGCCGCCTGTACTGGGCATGTGTCTCTGCCATGGTAACAGCTGCATCCTGAAACTGTGCCCAAATTTGGAGATGACTGACATCACTGATAATTCTGGGTTCTGCAATATTACTTCTAAGACTCCTACATTCAATCCCTCATATACTGTGGACACCTCATAACCCAAACTTTTCTGCACATAATTCGGAGCACATATGTTCGAACGGGCAAGTACTAGTATTGTGGATTTTCCTGCATGTATTTCTTCCATCATTGGTGTTTGATAGAATAGTGATGGGTGGCTGACTACCAGGTGGTGTGTCTGAATGCATGTCGCCTAGAAGAGCCCTGTGCATTCCAAGGTCTAGAAGGGCGGGGATCCAACGGCAGCTCAAAATTGCGCAAAAATTACAACTAAAATACATTTTCATGTGAGCCCCTCTGCACTACGGACACTTGACCAGTGTCCGTAGGTGATGCCTTGACGACCGCGGCTTGTGATTGGCTGAGCCACAGTTACTGGGGGCTTTACCCAGGCTTTTCTTCATATCTTAGCGTATCGGGTCAGGTCGAGGCCGGGCACTACATTCCCCGCTGCGGTGGGGAACGCGCGTGCCGGTTCTGGAAAACCGTGTTACGGGTCGGGTCGGGTTGAGGCCGGGCACTGCACTCCCCGCTGCGGCGTTGAACGCGCGTGCCGAAGTCTGTGTGTTGACT
The DNA here is from genome assembly GCF_963921795.1 of Nannobrachium achirus. Taxonomy (NCBI): domain Eukaryota; kingdom Metazoa; phylum Chordata; class Actinopteri; order Myctophiformes; family Myctophidae; genus Nannobrachium; species Nannobrachium achirus. The sequence continues at coordinate 37,287,182 of NC_137815.1, forward strand.
CATGTGACGTGATGTCAGAGCCTTTTGTGGCGTTCCCGGAACACCCTGATGTCAGACATCAGCTCTGCATGCTTGACCTAGAGTGCTAAGTAAAAGTGTGGAAGAATCGTCTATTTGCAGAATGAGTTAGCAGAAGTGATGTCACAATGAGTCAGCGCTTGTGCCGGTTTCCGGAACAGCCAGACATCAGCTCCGCATACGGAGATTCCGAACCTTTGGCGTCGGTTCCGGAAAAACGCATATCGAATTTGAAGCCGGTGGGACGAACGGATCTCGAGATACGCGGATTACATACACACGCACAGAGATTTCTCGCATTTATTGTAAGATGTTCAACAACACTGCAATTGTTGATTTACACGTACTGTATAGAAAGAAACCATTGTTTACTACAACATGGAGGATACATTTTTATTACATTTTGTGGTAATTCAAATATTATATTTTTTTCAAAATGATACAGAATGTAACTCTCGTACGATCAATGGGCATTAAGCATTCCATGAAAAGCCTCCTCTAGTCAATGCATGGTTCATTGAGTTCTTCCCTAATCTTTGCCAATTACTTTAACATTCCCCCATGTACATGGAACACAACATTATGCACCTACCGTTGGTGTTGTTTACATGGGATTCGTCTATGAAGCATGCATCGTTTCAGAATGTTTGTTTGACCATCTGCAGGCGGTCAATGGATTCTCAGGGGAACTTGGACAGCATGTCAGTATCAGCCCACTCTGTTTGCACAGGAACACAGGCTCCAATCTGGTCTGCCATGGGCTCATCTTGGTTCTTCCTACCGCATCACCATCTCACACTGATAGCTGTTCTGTCTGCGACTCAGACTGACTCAGACTGGTCTTCCATCTGGACCTGATAATCATAGTTTTCATCCCTATTTCTCAGCCCCTATGTACTAAGCTCATCTGAAAGCATCACTTTAAAAGTAGGGTAAGTGATTTAATTTAATTAAAATAACAACAAAATGGGTCTATGTTCTGATACTAGTTACTATAGAGTGTTTGGTCCATATTTGGACTTCAGCCTTATCCCCCTGTGAGGAGAAAAAATCAGTTTCAGTTTTGGGGGAGAAGACAGGTTTTCCTCCAATCAGGATAGAGTGGGGCCTTCCTCCAATCATGGTCGAGTGGGGGCAGGCCTTGGTGCACATAAGGCCCACCCCCATTCAATCATGATTGGAGGAGGCCTGTAACCTTACCCTCCGGCTCCACTGGGCGTTTCGAGCGTCACGTCAACATCAACGCTGGGAATGCTCCCGCTTAAATTAATGAAGTGTGCTCCACTGCCAACGTCAACCCAATTCGCCCTTTTTCATTATTTTTTTCTAACATAAATGGATAAGGAGTTCTATCGAAAGAATAATAATTAACATTTTAATCATATATGGTGTTTGTGATTTCATTTGCCTAAGAGAAAAAGGCATATATCAATTAGGCAGTAGGCACACATCTTTCCAGACCCACTCGCATACTGTACTTGCTGATAGCATATTTCTGCAACTTTACTTCCAAACAACCACTTTAAAAACTGCCACATATGGAAGAACAAATGATTAATTACTTCAACATATATGCTTTTATTTTTAGACACAGGGACAAGTCTGTCATCATATAAAGTATTCCTCAGCACCGTTGTAATGATTGACAAGCAACAGCTGGGGAGGCGGATAACACAGCCCTATGTACGTCTCAGAAACATACGTGTCAGTTGCAATGGTTAATTAATTAAGCGCAAAGCCAGCCAGGTTAATCATGAACAATGAGCGAATGTGTGGCAGATATGTTGGGCATTTTGAACAAGACACTGAACTGAAGAAAGAAAACTGAAGAAAACCAGCAGATTTCCCACACACGCACACGCACATGCACGCGCGCACACACACACACACACACACACACACACACACACACACACACACACACACACACACACACACACACAATTATTATTATGTTGCTGCTGCTGCTACAGTTCTCAGTGGTGTAAAGTAAGTACATTTACTCAAGTACTGTACTTAAGTACAATTTTGAGGTATTTTTACTTTACTGGAGTACCGGTATTTCCAAATTTCTGTACTGTTACTTCTACTTATCTCAGAGACAAATATTGTACTTTTACTCACTACAATTATTTGAAAACTTTATTTCCTAGCTGCATTGTAGATTTAGATTATTATTACAAAACATACATTAACCACTTCAGCCCTATACCTATACATTTCGGCCATCTGGAAATAGCTGATCTACAGGCTCACAATAGCTCACTGTTGTAGATATGCTATTTTCAAAATATTGTAATTTTTTATTTTATTTGAAAAGTTTTTGATGCCTTTGATTACCTTCTACTCTTACTGAAGTGAATTTTGAATTCCGGACTTTTACTTGTAACAGATTTCTACATTGAAGTAATGTGAGTACTTTTTCCACCACTGACAGTTCTGTACAAAATGGACACCCATGGAACGCCAGGCTATGCTTCCTTCACCATATATTACGTCGCACCACCCGCCTGTCAAGCTCCCATATCAGGCTCCAGAACTCCAGAACAGGCTGCTTGGACAGAAGCTTTAACTCTTTTACTGCTAAACGAGCGCTCGTTTTTTTAATCGCGTCCCAGCCGCCATTACAAGCATTCGTTCTTTTCCCTGCCACAGCCTGTCTGAGCAGATGAGGGGTGGAGCGGGTGTGTACACTGTACAGTAGCAGCAGCTCCCGTAACGCTCGTCTGTTTTCTTCAGCGCACATACAGTAAACAAGAATGGAGGCAGGATCACTTCTTTGCTGGTTTTCTCAGCCTGGATCTACTTTCTCTATTTCTATGTCTGAAAACTGATGCAGTGGGGAGGAGCAGCCTCTCGCTCCTAAATGGACGCTGTGTGTTTTTTCTTTTCTTTTTAGTAGATCTCAAGACGTATCGGGTTTGTTTATGGTTATATATGTGAGTCATAGTAATGTGGCCGTGGTCCGCCAACTCCACAAGTTGTTTTTTACTACCGGATCTGAGCAGAGGCCACGGCCAACGCAGAAATCCTTCTTACCGGTCTGGCCGATAAAGTAGTTATTGACCACGATGGAGGCACGCCGTCTCAAGCGACCTTGAGCCACGAGCGGCACAGCGAGCTAAATCGAGTGAGTTGCTATGCTGAACGTTGTGAACGTCGCTTGAGCCAACTCAAGCCGTTCAAGTTGCGTCCTGATAGGGACAGAATAGTAAATAATGTTTTGGCAAGAGCGTTTTGCTACTGGCCAATCACGCGTCCGTGCACAAGCTCTTCCCCTCCTCTCCTCAGATCCGGTGGGAATAGCACACTTGTGCCAACTCCACCAGAGGGGGTGGAGTTAGCTGGTTTAGCCCGCTCCCCGCATGATAGTGAAATACAACTAATTTAGATTCTGTCTAGTCCCGGAAAAGACACGCTGTGATTGGCCAGTTGTCACTCAATCCACACCTCCTGGGTTCCCATCCCACTTGTGCCACTTTTTTTCTGCCCACCGCAGACAACTTTTTTTGGGCCGATAAAGTATAGTTATTGACCATGACGGAGGCGCGCCGTCTCAACCGACCTTGATGTGCATGAGTCGATTCAGTGCCGTTAGAAGTTGTAAACCAGGGGGCCAGAATAGTAAATATTGTTGTGGGGACTGCTTTTGCGATCAACTGCCGCTCAAGGGTCTAGTGGGTTGGGCTGCTGCATGCAAGGCTTTCAGCCAACCCAACGCAGGCAGGTTGGCGTTTGGCAGAATAGTTGTATCTCACTATAACGCCCTCTCCCCTGTGGGACACTGACAGAGCAGCTGCAGAGGCATGAATTAGTTTGGAAATCCATTGTCAGCTCTTCTTATCAATGATGGACAAAACCTCCACTTGAGCTGGATGTTTTTTCAGTTAGCTGGTGTCTGCTCCACAGGCTGCAGAGATATTTAAAAGAGTACAATAATAAGCAACAACAATCACCTTTCAGAAGATACTAATGATTTTCCACAGGAATTTGCTAAATCAAACCCTGATTATATTTCTCACTCATTGATATTCAACGACAAAGAATATGCTGAATATGTCCTGGCAGAACGCTCTCATTTCTTTGACATGAAAGCTCTCCAACACTCTGCTCACTGAGTGCCTTTTCCCAGGCGATGCAGGGTTGCCTTTGATATCAGAAGAGAATAGCAAAATCTCATTTTATAATTCAAATGAGGCAATTAAGGTTCGCTCAATAACAATCTCTATGGCAATTATGTATGCTTTGGCTCTTTTTGGGAAGTGCTTGGTCTGGAGAAATCATTGTGGGTCACACACACCCCACATTCAATCTATCTCAAATCATTGAGACGGATCGGAGGATGCAGTTCAGGAACAGAAGTTAATGAGAAAGGTGGAGTTTTTATTTTATTTTTTAAACCACACTTCTTAGATGCCAGATGTTTGTGCATGAAAGTGGTTTTAGTGACCTATGGTCCATGGTGGAGGTCAGAGTTGCATGGAAAAAATAAGAAAAACTGTTAACCATAAACACTAGTGTCTACTGTCTATATTCGGGAGCGAAGATTCGGGTAGATGGGCTATTTCTGGCTACGATATTTAGTGTACAGGTAAAAAAGGAAGGACTTAGTTGGTATAGACCCCTGGGGGACTCCGGTCCAGAAGGAGCGATTACAATCACCCACTGGCACCAGAACGTTCCGCGACGCTGCCGCGGCAGGCACAGAACAGGACCGGCAGCCGCTGCTCGGACCGGCAGGTAGGACCGGCAGCCGCCGATCGGACCGGCAGGTAGGACCGGCAGCCGCCGCACGGACCGGCAGGACCAACTGGCAGCCACAGCACGGACCAGCAGCCCAAAACAGTCTATAGGACCGCCAAGCCACCGGTTAGGTTTAGGCATAGTTTTACTGAGGCTAGGGTTAAGGTTAAGGTTAGGTAGGCTATAGTTTTACTGAGGTTAAGGTTAGGTATAGTTTTACTGAGGTTAGGGTTAGAGTTAAGGTTAAGGTTAGGGTTAGGTAACGGTCCGGCACCTGCCGCAGCAGCGTCGCGGCACGTTCCGTTGCCGGGAAGTGTATGAATAGGAATACACTACCTCCTCCGGTTAACTAAGTAAGGAAGTGAAAGTTTTGCTTACTCAATCTCTTGTTTGTATCATGATATATACACATGTGCAAGTTCAGCTTGATTGGTATGAGGACAGAATGAGGTTTATTTTGCAGAAGGGCCTTCTCAGACAGCTAAATTAATGTCTTGCCATATCAATAGCATGACATTCTATGCATCGAAGAAAAGAAAAAAGCCTGTGGAAAAAAAAGCCTGTGGATTTGTTTGTACTCCTGTAGAACTGCCTGTCTAATTTCAAATAGTATCTCCATAGCGCCGGAGGGTGCCTTAAATGCAGCTGCACACAATCTCAAATACCTGTAGATGAAGCTGTAGGTCTTGTAGGGCGTACAATAACTTTGTTAACCTTGTTAAAGAGTCATGAAACCCAAAATCACTTTTTCTATAAATATATATTATATCAATGAGTCACTTGTGATAGGGAGCAATGATATGGTTCAATTTGCCCATAGGCGAGTGGATTCAGAGCTTTCTGCTGTCTCTGTAGCTATTTCTGTGTTGTGGCACAGGTTTTCCTCCCAGACTGCTCAGTAATATGTGTCTAACGGTCCCTGAGCACTGACACAAGTCCTAATAGTCAATATGTGCTTTGACTGAGGGGAAATTGTAATAGTTATCATTCATGGTTTAATGTGATCCTAAGGTCATCCAAATAACATATTAAAAGTTTACCATTACATATTTAGTGGATCAAGGTAAATTCACACGATGAAATGTGGGGCCTTCATGTCTCAGCAATACAAAAAGGAGTGCATATCTCTGCTTCTGAATCTGATGCTTTCATATTATGTACAGTATGTCTGTGTTTTTTTAGGGTGTGTTTTACATGCAACCATGCAACTGTATATATGTGGTGTACCGTTACCTCAAAATAACCTTTTTTGGAATGCAAATTAGGTTATAAAACGATTTATTGTAAAGCAATTTTCTCATTCGCTAAGTAATGTTTTTTTCTTATCAGCACAAGGAATGAAACATTAAATGAGACCAAGCTTGAAATATGCACTGAGAACAATGCATTATGCATACATAATTGTCAATCCACTATAGTTTGCATGAATATAAGCAACAACCAAGTTTAGACTATTTTACTCCCAGGGCAGCAGTGTGGCACAGACTGTAAATGCCAAATCTGGTAAAAAAAAAGAAAGAAAAAAGTGTTGGGGAGGAAGTGTTACCCCAAATACAGTCATCAGACATTAGGTGGGGTTGGCGAAAGGGACTTTCTGTGTGGAGCTTGCATGTTCTCCCCGTGTCCCCTAGGGTAGGTTCTAGGGATGGGTATCGTTCACCTTTGAATCGATACGATACCTTTTTCGATACCTGGGAATCGATATGATACCCTTTTCGATACCATTTTCGATACTTTTAATTTAAGTTTAACTGCTCTACCGCCGCTGATGATGATCACACAGTGTGGCGGAGCGGAGAGTATAGACGTTGGATAATCATCATAATAATATTACATTATAGGCTATTGTCGGCTATTTTCCACAGTAACGAGTGTAGCCTACTAAAGCAGTCATTAAACTCTCAGTAGCCCAACTGTTACAGATGCGACCGGCCAGGGGTGCGTTCCAGAGTATCGAAACGAGGTATCGTTCGTTTTTTACGTGAACCGATACCCGATAGTATCGACGTCATGCAATCGATACCATTAAAAGTATCGCAGGCGATACCCATCCCTAGTAGGTACCCTCACAAAAAGACATGCAGTAATCCTGGTCTCTATAATGCCTCCCCCTGGTCAGACACCAAGCTAAAGCATAAGCATAATGGTGCTAATAATAATAATTTTTAAGCAAAGCACCATTCACTCTTCATACAGTACTTCATGCTCAGCATTTGGTTCACTGCACTGTTCCTGCAAGCTCTAGGGCTCAAACTCCCTCCACCTCCCTGGGCCTCCTCCCTGTGGCATTTAGTTGTTCAAGATGTCAAATGTATAATTCTGTGGATTGTATGATGTAATGTCTGTGGATCTTAATGTATGCCCTTGAAGGGTTAGATGTCATGTTCATGCAATAACCCAATGTCTTAGGCTCTGCTTCTGGGGGGTTAGTGAGCTCATAGTCTGTGTCATGCTTGCACAGATAATAGTATGACAGGAGCAGAGCTACACGTACTGGCAAACTGAATGCAATACCATTGCAATAAGTGGTTAATTCTGAGGAAACTGTAAAACTGTTATATTGGAAAGATTTACACCAAAAACTCAAGAAAAGACACCAAATATGTTGGATAGGTATATGGTGTTACATTTGTTAAAGCCTCACTATGTAATAAAATGTAATTTTGTCCAATCTGTATGTATGTTTATACAATATAACTTATACAATTGGGGTGGTTGTATTTTGTTTCCGTGCTCTTCTATTGAGACATTAGATTGTGTCAAAGGTCATATCCCACCTGGACACAGGATCTGACACAGATTTTGCCCTGATGGTCAAGATTCAATTTATCCCCCGAGCATGAAGCAGGTCAGCTCTATTAGCTCAATGGCAAAAATGTCAGCACAAAACTAAATTCACGAAGGTAAACTTTTAATAATATGATGTATGAATTAGGGTGTTAGGACCAACACAAACTATGACACTGGGACAACTTGAACTGTAACAGCTCACTCCAGACCCTCTTCATGGCCGTCCGAGCAACCATCAGCTGCTGAAACTATTTCCTCTGCGGGATTAATAAATCCATAGTGATTCATGATGAGCTGGATTTGAACCCCAGTCTCCCGTTCGCCAGACCAACACACAACATATCGTGCCAATAGGGCTGAGCCCGATTGGTAGGGCTATTGTGGGCCATATCTTGGCTGGGGGCTGCATCTACAAAATGCAGACAATATAATTTCTTCTCATTCTTTATTTCCTTTTTGGGGAATTTACACTGACATTATGGAAACAGCAGGGAATAATGAAAACATAATGTTGTTGTCGGGTGGAAACCTTGTATGTCCAAAACCGTTCATTTTGCATTCATCATTTTAAAACTGACTTAAACTAGTGAAAACAGCCGATCTACAAGCACACAACGCCTCGCACTGCTAGGCGTTGTGTGCTTGTAGATCTGCTGTTTTCACTACTTTTGTGCGACGGCCTTGTACGATGAAGCAGGGCTTTGCTTTGCGAAAAAAACATACAAATTTGAAACTTGGAGATACGAGGTTTCCGCCCGACAACGACGATAAGAGAGCTACAGTATAGTCGGCTGATGATGAACATAGTGAGGATTAACAACTGCACTGCGTGCATGGTGTGATGAAAGGTGAAAATAATATGTCACAACCTGAATCATAATGCAGTCTAGATTAAAACCTCGAACATGTGAATCACAGGTACGATAAGGCTCCAACGCGCACCGTAGTTCCCACTGAACATGCATTTATGTATGAACTCTGATCCACCATACGTGTAATATTATCCCCGGAGGTAAACTCCAGGAGATGAAGATATTAATGGTTGTCAACAGAGATGCATTATTTTCCACGGTCAGAAAGGGAACTTTATCAGCTAAACTCGAATTTCAACCCACAATCCAGTTTGACTCGAATTGTGCAAATGATGCAGCTGCTGACAGCACCGCTATAGCATCTCTCCCGACAACCACAAGGGAACCACAATATGATCCAGAGGTGGAGGGAAGAAAACCCACAGGGTGTGCCTCTGCAGAGGACCCATCTCCTGTAGATACAGTAAGAGGTGTCATATGACATGATGGATTACACAGGGAGCAACAGTGCATCCTAGTGGCCAATAGGAGAGTCACACACATTGAGAAGCTTAGCTCACCCTGAATACATAAACGTGCCTGGTCTACTGTGGCCCCTTTCCCCTGCCCGTATGCATAATGTGAAAAGGATGATCAAATATAAATAAATGTGCAGCGAAAGCCTTATATGCCACACATGCACATGCGCACACACACACACACACACACACACACACACACACACACACACACACACACACACACACACACACACACACACACTCACATGCGTACTGGCATGCATGCATGCATGCACGCACGCACGTGCACGCACGCACACACACACACACACGCGCACGCAAGCACACACACACACACACACACACACACACACACACACACACACACACACACACACACACACACAGTACTTTAGTTACTAGTTACTTTGCAGATATACATTCTTATATTATAAAACATACATGAACCACGTTATCCTAATTTTCTATATTTTTAGAAATTTGAAAATAGAAGATCTACAAGCTCACAACGCGTTGCATTGCGACACACTGTGAGCTATTTTCAAACATTTTGTACTTTGATTTTTAGTACATTTTGATGCCAATACTTTGTTTGTAGGCCTACATTTTGAATTCCAGACTTTTACTTGTAACAGACTACTTCTACATTGTAGTATTGATACTTTTACTTAAAGGACCACTTCACCTCTGGGACAACCAGATCTTATTTTATTGTTGTTTGGGACACGATCAACACAATCCTGAGTTATTTTTTGTGTTCAATCTGTGTTTTTAGATATTTTAGTATTTCAGCATGCAACAACTGGTCATATGATGCATTTTGCACCATATGACCAGTATTATGATCCATAACTCAGGATTGTGTTGATCGTGTCCCAAACAACAAATAAATAAGATCTGGTTGTCCCAGAGGTGAAATGGTCCTTTAAAGAGGGAGGGACACGCCCAAAACCCGCCCCAAACAGCTAAATCAGGCTATCAAATAAGCATCATTTTAAACTTTGTTGCGTGTCCCCCCCATCTTTAAGTAAAGAACGTGAGTACTTTTTCCACCACTGCACACACGTATAGACACAAATGATGTCTGCGACTGTGTCTAGGCCTGGCTGCATGGCTAGAAGATTTGCAGGGTATGGTTTGGAGGGGACAGATATATATTTATAGATGTGTCCATCCATGTAGAAAAAACAATCTCAAACTCTCAGCCAGAAGCACACACCTGCACACACACACACACACACACGCACACATACACTGCGCGCACACGCACACACACACACACACCTGTACATGTATACTGTGTACCTCACTGCACACATATACGGACAAACACTCACATTCGTGCACGCACACACACAGCCCCTCATACTATCCCATACCATGCACCTGTGCGCACGCCCACTCACATTCAATTACATATATTGAGACTCATTCATGCAGACATACACACATAAATACACACCTGCATGCAGGTATTTGAGTTTGTGTGTGTGCGTGCGTGTGCATGCCTATGTCTTTGAGCATGAAAGATCAGTCTTACAACCAAGAGCCATAAATAAAACATGGGAGCAGTAATAGTCAATACTATGAGAGTGTGTGTGTGTGTGTGTGTGTGTGTGTGTGTGTGTGCGTGCGTGCGTGCGTGCGTGCGTGCGTGCGTGTGTGAGCTAACCTGTCATTGAAAACGTCCTTATTCTTTGAAGGCCTGTCATTTCTAGTGCATCAGAGAAGGGAGGCCTACATCTCCTCCACCTCCTGTCATTCGTGGAAGGGGAAGATGGACTTCATATTAACACTCCAACTGACCCCCAAAAAAGGAGTCCCCATCAATTTCCTGTGGATGTTGGTGCTCACATGCTCTCGTTTATAACTGCCCTCGCATAAGGTTGGGTTTGGCCAAACATTCAGAGGTCGCTGGTGACATCCCTGGCACTGACAGTGGGGTGTTCTGTAAACTGATGACCGGAGGGTGACTGGTAGGCTACTGCATGCAAAGTGCTAACCATCTCTGCTACAGTCATGGGTGTCGCACCAGATTCTGGGCCCTGGGTACAAGGATTCACTGCGGGCCCTCCATGAATGTTCTTCATAGGGGGAGGGGGTTTAACCCATTTAGACTGGGAGCGCATTATTACGCATTATTATGTGCATTAACTATTGAAAAATAGATCTACAAGCTTGCAAGCTTGTATATCTGCTATTTTTCAATAGTTAAAGCATTTAATTAAGGCCCCTCCACCTTGGGAACTAGTAACTCAGTCCCACTCCCCCCCCCCCCCCCCCCCCCCTTGTGACGCCCCTGGCTACAGTGCCTGTGAGCATGGCACTGAACCCCAGAAAGGCTCTGCATTGTGGAGCACACTATGTTCTGACCTCTTTCATATAATGCATAGGTGTAGGGAACTATTCTGTTAAGCCTCTATCAGAGTTCAGGGTGAAGAGATATTCACCGCAAATTGTAGGTGTAAAGCTATCCACCTAAAGTGAGAAAATAAGTGGAGGCCATCATAGTCAGTCACGATGAAGTCCTATCACTGTGACTGACTGGTCTAGATCGACCAATCAGTGAACGGGATGATGGGTCGATCTGTCTGAAAGTAAAAACAGAGAGATATGTCGGGGTTCGCGGTGGATAGCTCTTCACCGTGAGTAATGACGTAATGTTGTAGTTTTATGACTTATAAAGACGGTGCCTACTATGATAGGGGCTTTAGTGTATTGATGTAGGCTAAAGCAGTGGTGTTCAACCTTTTTGCTCTTTGGAACAACTGGTGGTCCCCAGACCACTGGTTGCAAACTACTGATGTAACACTAGGTGTTAGGAGACTGCCTATATGTATTGATGAGGGACAGACAAAAAGAAAGATTACCTTCAATTTGAACAAATTAATGTTAATTAGATGTTAAATGACAATAATGTGATCTTCTACTACTACTTCTTCTCCTTCTTCATGCCATATGTGTGGTTCAGTTTATTTGAACTACTTCAATGGAAATAGTTCCATAGCAGTGGGTAGATTTAGTTAATGCAGCCTGTCCATGACATTATGCTTTTGCAGCCAGTCTTTATGCGAGCTGCCTTATCGCTATAATAGGTTTTTGGAGCTTTAATTGACTCCATGAAGGTTGTTACACATAGTTCTTTTGTATGACCTTACCAAGAGCCCAACAGGTGAAATGTGAAATTAATTAACCACTTTCAAACTGGTGTCACTATATTTTGTGCATGCAAATATGTTTAATATAATTCAAAAACTTTTCAAAACTAGAAGAAATTGCTATTTGTTGCTATTCAACACGACAAAGTATATAGCGCCTGGTGGTTGTTAAGCCTCAAATGTAAGTTTTAAATAGATCTGTGTCTTCAAAGGTTCAGCTCACAGGCGTGTATTTGTTTGTTTTTCAGATCAAGACCATATTGAAAAAATTGCCTTTGACGTTTTGTTATCCTTTAATTAAAAAATATTTATCATGTGAATGTTTATTTTTATATAGTTGTCATATTCTATGCTAATAAGAAAGGATGTGTTCTTTCTAAGCCTTGATGAGTCATTGTTGCAGAGACTTCAGACAGACTGTGTGTGTGGACTGGTATGATAGATTGAAGAGCATCTGGGGAGAGAGTCAGATGTGACATGTTGTTTGTTACTAATGCCACACTGCTCACTCCTTTCCATAATAAAACAAATACCCTTTCTTCACAGTGTGTGACAGCTGGGGATGAGTGCTCAGTTGAGTGGAAGAAAATAAATCAAACCACTTGCATCTTTTTGTGATGATTTCTCTAATTCTTGTCTGGTATGTTCAGAGGGGTGGAGAGAAGGAGAGGACGAGTGTACGTGTGTGTGTGTGTGTGTGTGTGTGTGTGTGTGTGTGTGTGTGTGTGTGTGTGTGTGTGTGTGTGTGTGTGTGTGTGTGTGTGTGTGTGTGTGTGTGTGTGTGTGTGTGTGTGTGTGTGCGTGTGCGTGCGTGCGCGTGCGTGCGTGCTTGTGTGTACCAGCTGCACAGCAAATCTGTTTATTCTGCACAATTTGGCATCAAACACAACAGACTGCTGAGTGCCTTCTACTGCTGTGGTGCCCCATTAAAATGAAATTTATTGCTGCCTTAAGAGCAAGCACGAATTACACATTTTCCTCCCTATCTATCCACCCACTGTCTCCTCCCTCCATCTCATTTGCCCACTTTTCCCTTTTTCTCAACTGTGGTGGTGATGGCCGCGATGGTTTTTTTCTTCTTATGGTGCCCTCCTCGCAGCAGCTGTCAGACAGGACATGGGAATGGCTCATTAAAGGCCCAAATGGGCAGGCAGAGTAGGCAGAGAACGCCGGCTTGCCCGCCTACCCAGTCAGCCATCCAGGGGTGTCACAAGGGGGGGAAAAGTGGGACTGAGTTACTAGGCCCCAAGGTGGAGGGGCCTTGATTATTTTATAATTTAGCTATTGAAAAATACCAGATATACAAGCTCACAGTGCGGCACAGAGTGCCATGCTGCGAGCTTGTAGATCTGCTATGTTTGACAAGTCGTGAAAATCTGTGCAAATCTTTGAATATATGTATTTTTTAAGCGAACATTTGTAACTCAAATTTTGCTTCTGGGGGTTCCCTGGGAATAGATATTTTTTGATGGGGGTCCATGGCCAAATACACGTTATTTTGGGGGTCCTTCACATGAAAAGTTTGAGCACCACTGACATAGGTTTTTCAAAAAACCTTAGAAGGATTTGAAATATTCAAAGACACATTTTCATGATTTTTCAAAAACAGCAGATGTACAAGCTCGCAGTGCGGCTCTCGGTGCCGCGTTGTGAGCTTGTAGATCTGCTATTTTTCACTAGTTAAAGCACAAGATAATGCGTAAATATTAATAATACGATAAATGCGTCGGGGGGCCCGCAGTGAATCCTTGTTCCCAGGGCCCAGAATTTGGTGCGACACCCCTGCAGGCATCCGTGGCACCGCCACCGCCTTCCTTGTCACCTGAGAAAATGCCGCTCAAATGTCTAATTGAAATGCCTCTGCCATGGCATCCTCCACACTCCAGTCCGGCGCCAGTTGCCATGTTTGTCTGCCATCACACCGTGGCTTCGGTTTGACACATCTATCATTCAGATTCAGTGTATGAGGTGGAAATACACCACAGAGACCCTAAATAGCTTTTTGGTGAAAGGTAGTCTAGCTACTATGCATTCAGTACCAACTCTGCTGGGGACTTGGGGACTGAACTGGTAGACACCAATATATAAACAAGCCATTGTGAATTTGTGCTTTCTTGGGTTTAAATCCTATTAGTAGACCTTGTATCTGAACTGTACTGTCCTGTGCCGTGCATTTCCTATGCAAACCTCTAATAAAGTATTCAATCAATTAAATCAATCAGTCAATCAGGACAGACAATGGATATGGCACTTTCCAGAACACACCCTTCTTATTCCAGCATTGTAAAAGTTACATTTTAAGTTTAGGGCACAGCATTGGGACACAATAATGTCCTCAATTTGACAAACGCTTAAAACCAGTTAACGCCTTGGAGCTCACAATGGAAAGAGAGCATAACACTCAGGCAGGCCTATACGTACAACTGGCTTCATAACTCTCTTCAGCCAATGATAAATTCATATTTAATGGCTATGGCTATTGCCTGGGAGGGAGGGGCATTCTTTCATTATTGCCTCTTTCCCCTGCTGCTTGGCCGAGATAATTGATTTCTCTGTGGTAACAAGGTATCGACCATGCACAGGAGCCGACGAAGACGGGGATTCAATTCAAAGGAGGGGTGGGGAGAGGTAGCGGGGGAGAGGATGAGGGAAGGAGGGATGGAGAGGGAGAGAACAAATAGAAAGAGGGGACATTGGAGGCTAAATTGCCATATCATTATTTGCAAGTGACTGTAGGTGTGGGTGTATAGAGTGCAGATGCCTGCCCCATGGGTTCATGGGTTTGGCTTTATGGTGATTTATTTTTTTATATAGCCTACTGCTAAACAATAACATTAAAATGGATGGAGCATGTGTCAGTAGTTGTCTCCCTAATGCCACAAGTTTAAGACACCTCTTGGAAAGGATATTGATCTGGAAGAACGGTCACATAATTCAACAGTCGCATATAACAACAGTGTCAAAACTTGGAATACCAATAGAACCGTTTTACAGGCATGCGTGCATGTCATAGTATGGTAATGACAGCTGCAAGCTGTAATTATGTTTGATTTGGGTAAGCCAAAGAGCAAACACTGACAATATAGTCAATAGTAGCCTAGTTGTAAATGTTTGCGAACTGGTACACATAAATTAAATGTAACCATTATTGTTATATAAATTGCAGCTGTGTTTACCCTGCTCAATCTTTCATCCTCCTTTTCTAGACTTCAAACCTGACAGTGACACTTAATACTGATGACATCAGGGATCTCCATATATGGGCATAAAAGGGATTCTGTTAGAGTGGTTCCCATGACATCACAACATACAATATATTGTATGCCCATACATACATGGAGATCCCTATCTGAACCAGCCACACAGATATGGGCCATGTCTTGGCCATCTGGCCAGTGATATATATCGATGACATCAGGGATCTTCATATAAGGGCATAAAAGGGATTCTGGGGAATAACCATATATGGACTTTTACATAGGTGATAGGTTACTTGTGATGTCACAGTGATGTGTCAAGGGAGCCAACCCATAGACTGTAAAAATGTGTACACACACGGCTTCACGTCTACACGCAGACAAGCTGTGACATTTCTCATGGTAAACTGCGACCTTTGGTCGCAAAAATGTTAATTGCGGGCTGGCACACCACAGACCTCATTGTAACATCCCAAGTTTGATTCCCAGGACCTGTGTTGCGCCATAAAGTGCCAGTACTCTCTACTCACTTCACTCTCCTGTATAAACAAAACACACACGCAATGAATATATATTTTTTCTTTTTGTTCTTAGGGGTTAACATGACAGGAATGTACAAATGCACAGATTGATTTACAATGTGTGTATTGATTAAATGGGTTCAATTGGCTAGGCTTGGAGTCAGGTATTGACTTGTGCTGTGCTGACATTATTGAACACAAACTAAAGCAAGTAATATTCCAGTCACCATTCAGTCACATGACTGGTACAGTACCTATTGACTTAACATTAATCAATAAAGAGCAATAACCGCATGCATATGAATTGTATTCAGCTTCCAGGGATGCTGATAACTGTTTGTTTTTTCTTGTCATTACCGCCTGCAGTTCACCATATAAAGAGAGGAATTAAATAGCGATGTTGTTGTGTGTTTACGAGCTTACATTGTAATTTATTTAAGAGCTCTTAATTGGACTAGTTACTCATTTGGCCCTTGTAGTCCCACAGCTTGGCTGAGATCTATCAATGCACACTGGGGCCTGGTGGAATACGGAGCTACGCACTGCCAGCTGTTTGATGTCTGCAGCCGCTGACTGGATGCTACTCCACCGTACAGTATAAATAAACACTAAATCCCCCAGTGAGAGGACAGATTTACACTCAGGAGACCTTATTTCAGGCTAATGAACTATTAATGTTGATTTGAAATTCAAACATTCTTTGAAGGGCCTTTTCTGAGCCATGCATGGTGTGCATCTGTGTGTGTGTGTGTGTGTGTGTGTGTGTGCACACGCACGTGCATGTGAGGGAGAGAGGCAAAGAATACGCTTATTTCGTAGAAGACTTCACTATAGCATATTCTCATTTCTCCTCCAACCAGCCAGGCTCACATCTCAAAGGGCCTTTTGTGTTGCCAAAGCACTGTGTTGAATGAAGCTGTATAAAATGTATGTCAATGAGTTCAGGCTGACTTGGTTCTCTCTCCACGGCTACTGTTAATGGAATAACTGTAAGAAGCATAAATGATCCCTTCTTTAATTCATAATATCGGACCTCATCGCCTGCCCACTCAGCCAATAGATTATGGAGATAGGCTGTAATGACTGTTGGAACAATGAGCCAAATTCCATTATCATTCAACTCCACGTCTGCCTGTCTATGGGATTATAACTGCTAGTATGTTCTGATCCCTTTCACTGAAGTACATCTTGCATAACAATGGGAAACATTTAATTTACACGGAGGAAAATGAAGATGAAGTATGTTAAACATTAGGTTACATGAATATAACAACTTACATGACACATTTACTGTATGTAATTGGGCAATAATTTAACTGTGAAAGTGTAAAAGGATTTACGCACATTTTGCATTCCAGATTGCCTTTTATTTTTTATAAGTAAAAGTCCATTTGCCAAATGGATGCTTCACCCGATTTAGGCACATATATTCTGTGCAATTACAATTACTATGTACTCCAAGTGTGCAAAAAAAATAACACACCCTCAAATACAAAAGGACACGTCTTTTGATTATTTTTAGTTCAACTCTGGCTTTGTATAATCTCATTTCAGTTTGAACAAAGGATGGATTAATTTTATCAGTCCACACAATCAATGCATTCATGTGCGTAGTAGTTCAATATGCAACAGTGCAGGACACAATCCCAAGTCCCAACACAACAAAATATAATACGTACAACCGAGTAGAGAGCTGTAAACATTGTTTAAACCACAGTATTTTGTAGTTGATTGGGCATCCCTGGCAATACACAGGAAGAATTATTCATTACGTTAATCTTGGTAAACTGCTCATATACATAAAACCTACGTTTTTATTCTTGCATAGTAGTAACAATGTCAAAAGTGGTTGTATTGTATATCGGTACCTGCTGAAATATAGCAGCCGAGATTAGCTACAATTTGCAGCCAAAGAAAGAAAGACATTTGACCATCACTCGATTGTGGATTCTAAAGGGCAGATAATGAATATGCTATGACCTGATGTTTAGAAACACTGTATTAATTATTGCTGTTTATTTTGTTCTAATCAATTTAGTTTGTGTACTTGTTGCCGTGTTCCGTATTGTTCTGATTTGGTCCCATCTTGGCTAGGTCTCACAAAAATGATGTTCAATCTCAATGTGAATTCCTAGTCAAATAAAAGGGTTTATATACAGTGTATGATCAGATTGCTGTCAGTCTTCCTAACTATTGTGTTCTCCTACTATTTTCCAATCAGAAGGGGAGGGTCCTTAACATACCCTGCCAAAAAAGAAGTTTCTATGATAAAAACGTCTTTAAAACGTCTTTTTCACTATGGACCTCCCTGCCAGACGTCTTCTGAACGTCTTTTTTAAAAAATTAATAAAAAAAAAAAAAGAATTTTTTTGAAAAAAAAAATTTTGAAAAAAAAAATTTTGGTCCTCCAACAGTGTACTAGGCATGATCGCGATCACGAAATTGCATGTTTAACCCCCATACCAACCCCATCTTTCAAACATGGCAGCCATGTTTGTTTACATTTGAAGAAAACATAAGGGCTCCTTTCTCCTGAATGCCTGAACGGATTTCCAAGCGGATTTTTTTGTTTGAAAGCTGTGAAAAGCATGCACATGCATAGTGCATGATCTGTGCACGAATGTGTGCACCAGCGTGCACACTAATTTTTTAACCCTTTGTTGGCGAACCGGCAATATAAGAGGTCATCCCACTTTAAATATGGCACCGACTGAGTTAATGATGACAGAAATGTCACCTCCCCAGAGGAGGTTTAGGGCGGTCCTCTGTCTCTCTTCTAGTGTCTGTTTAGTTTGGTTTTGGGTGTGTTCCCTACACCATATCCCCCACTTCTACATACTATTGATTTAAATAATCTGTCGCCTTCCTACTCGTCAAATTCAATGAGGGCAGTGAAAAGTGGTAATCCTTTTTATTATGATTGTTGATCATCATACAAAAAGGAGTGTTTGGAAATGACTAGCTCTTTACAGTGAAGAAATCATATTTACATGCTAGCAATATCAAAAATGACGCAATGGCAACCTCTTGTGGTATATAGACTAGTGTGCATCTTCAGGCAATACCTATATATGGCTGGCTCCACAGATACAGTGCAAAGTGTAATACAATCCCTCAGTAATACAAAGTCAAGGCCACTTTACATTACATTGTTTTTAAAAAAAAAAGTTTCATGCGACACAAATATAGACAAACTAATCTATAACATAAAAACAATTTGTAGCAGTTTTACAGAAATCATAAAAACAGTTAAACGCAAAGGTATGCTTCAAATGTGCTAGAGCACCTGCCTCTGCAGTTAGAACCACAGGTTAGATGATGCATCAACACATTGAATGACTGCATAGCTCATAAAAGGTATAGCAGACAATGGCACTTGGAGTATATGGTTCAGGAGTTGTTTCATTATTAAAGCACAGCCGAACGCAGTGTTTGCACGCACAGTATGTTAATCAACGCTAATATATATATTATGTATAAATGTCTTTTTTCAGAGCAAGAAAGTTAGTGTTAAGAAATACAATTTAAATTGCACAGTAGTTTTCCCATATGATTATATGTGCATTATACAGTTATTGCTGTAGATAACCCAGTGGTACAATACTCTTCTCCCGTTCACCTTCACTTCAGTTGTGGAGAGGCAAAGAAGCCATTCTGTCGGGTAGAGCCTTGTCTACTTGAGGAAGTCGATACTTTACTCCTGCTACCGAATCTACAAGGGTTAAGAGAGAAAATCAGTCCAATTCACAATATTTTCCGTTTTAGGCAGTTTTTACAGAAAAATAGCAGAAAGCGCAAGAGACACCTGCGGCTTATAGTCAAGTGCAGCCTGTATATGCAGACCTGCCAACCCTGGCAAATTTTTTTGAGTACTCATGCGCGGGCACGAAGTGCCCGCGCGGCGCCCGCAGCGCCCGCGTTGCAATTTTTGTTGTTTTCCCGCACAAAACAGCGTATATTTTGGGGGGTTCCATGCACCTTTTTGGGTGGGACCTTTACAGTTATGTTAACAAAATTTCACACCAGAAATGTAGCACATTGCATGTCTTGACTTACACTAATAGGAGGAGGCAAGATGTTAGAACAACCTTTTAAATAAAAATGCCATTTGGTCAGGAGAAAAAGTAGCCTAGTATTACCAGGCAATACAGTAATGTTGCTTTGGCAATATTGTTGACAAATCTTTAATAAAATATACTAACTGCACTTGCTCAGAGTTAGTTAACAATAGACTAGCAAAACAGTCTCACCAGTGACTTAATGAATGAACATACATCAACATAATCATGTTATTCAAATAGCAAAATAGCTTTACATTGTCAGGTAGGCTATTTACCTTTAAATATTTACCTGTGTCTTTGTTAAACATTGTTCATTGAGCAGCCTAAATAAAACCACCTTTCTGTGCATGATTTGCATTAAGTTGAAAGTATTCAACTCATGTAGGTTTCTATTCCATCCATTAATTGATATATAGGCCTACATTGTGTATAGATCACATACAGCCTAGTCTGTATATTCATTCATATAGGCTGTAGGCTACTCATTGTTGATACTGATAGACCATTAATGTCATTCATATATTCACAGGTGATAAATGTGTTCACTGTTAATGTTTTTGACAATACACATAGGCCTAATTCATTCATTCATTCATACTCGATGGGTCACACGTTTTGACATTTTCCGACTGGTTGCTCGCTGCAAAACCGTCGTATGACGAAGTATAACTCCAGGCGGACCGGAGCAGCTCGTTGTTTCGTTTCACCAGCGTCGCCAGATAGGGTTAGGTTAGGCATAGTACAAGATTTCACCAATTCTCACCATCGTGGCTGCTATGACATGTGAATTCACCTCAGAGGAGGGTTTTAAAAGTTTATTACCTGTTAGACTCGTTGGCAGCACTACAGGGCGAACAGTCGCTGTGCATCGACTCGCGCAACACCACGGCCCTTCTCCGTATCATCTTCTTTATACATTAATCTGATTAATATCGCCGTTATGTATCCGATCGATAACTCGTCTGCGTTGCTGTGAGATGCGTGCATGCTGAACTAAACCAAAACCTTCTTCTATAACTCTATTACCAAAACAAACAGTCCGCCAATCATTCTTCTTCTGTCGATAAAACGAGCATCGCTTCCGTTCTAGTGCTCCCCAGCGCCATGCGCCCCATTCACACACCATTCATGTGGTGCCTGGGAGGAACTACACGGCATGGAGCAAAAATGTTTGCCTCACTTTGGCCCACAACACAACGAACACAATGCAGAATGTGTTGTGAATACCATCACCCGATAATGCGTAGCCGTTAGAGGAGTTTGCGTACCTGCGTACAGAGACTAAAAATGCGTGCTTACTACGCAAAATGCGTATGGGTTGGCAGGTCTGTATATGTATGTACACATTTGTTTTTCGTTCTAAATTTAGCTGGCGTGGCTTATGTTCAGGCACGGCTTATAGTCCAGCAATCACAGTACTTGATACAGTCTTTTTTTCACTCTCTACCAAATCGCTTTGCCAAAGAATAGCCGATCTACAAGCTTGTAGATCCGCTTTTTTGGCAAATGTTCCACCCAGGATAATGTTATATTTTTATATTTTGATTATCTCGATAATATCGCACATACATTTTTTGGGTCACAATAATCGTGACATGAAATTTTCATATCGCCCCATCCCTGGCATGCCCCTAAATCATATTATCAACACACTACACACTATATAATAGCAAATAAAACTGATGATTGCAGTACACAGTATAGCGTTTAATCAGTAGGGATCGCCAGATGGAGACATTTTTTTTAACCGATAACCGAAATGCCTTATCGGTTACGTAACCGTTAAGGAAATGTGTTCAAGAATGCACAATTTTACCCTTTAAAAACGTGTTGATGCGGTCACGCATCAACACTCGCAAGTTGTGTTTTTTCTCTTTAAAACAGGGTTCAATTTGACAGGTGATGGGATCTGTTTTGGAAAATCCAATCGCTGTGTGTTTCCTGACGAACAAGGCAAGCTCATCTCTGTCAACGTATGGCGGAGAGTTGCAACCCAGAAATTGCATTATGGATTCTTTGGGGGTTTGCGATGAAATCCATATTTGCTTCATGTGTAGGAGTAAAGCTATTTCATCTTTGGGTGAGTGGATGGGTGTTCAGAATCAGAGCACAAAGTCTGCTCTGACTCAGCGAGAGTGTGTGTGTGTGTGTGTGTGTCAGCGATGGGAATGTAGCCTACTGACGTGGTTAGCGGCCCCAACAGGTGCGGAATTGGTGCGGAGGACTGTCCTTGATCGCTCCAAGCCGTTCTGGCGCATTTTAAAACGACTTATTAACGGTCACCATTAACCGCTAGTGTTTACCGGTAACTCATTTTCTTTAACTGTAAAAGAGTTATGCTATCCCTAATAATCAGAGTACAGTATGTATGAGTGTGCACTTACAGGGTGGTGCTGGAGAGGGTCTGCTTCATGCGCTGGGAGAGCGAGCTGGAAGACGGGGTCTTAGTCATCGCATGGTGCTCTGGAGTGGTCACTGGTCCCAATATGCTCACTGCAAAGAATGACCATGAATACAGTACATCTTAAAATGAGTCTCTTTCTTCTTCGTTATCCACGTTTTATCACCCGCCCCATATTTTTCCATTTTTGATTGAATTGAATGTTGTTTTCTTGTGTTATAAAGCACTTTGAACAAAAGTTTATAATTACAAACAGTCCCATTGATGAGTAGGGACACATCTAGGTCTTGTTTCTCACAATTATTCTAGAGATATGTCAAGAATATGTTTTTATGTTATGCACATACGAGGTGTGTAAGAAAAGGGCAGGACTGTGGCAGTACCATTCGTTGTACAACAAATGTAGTTTATGCCCATGTCCATCTCTTCCCTCCCACATAAAATAGCAGAACTCTCATTGGTCAATATACTCCATTAGGATTATTTACCTTGGTGGGGATCAGGTGTGTGCATGTCTTCACCGTTGTTCATGTTCATGTTATCTGGATGGGCAAACTGACTCCAGTACTCGGCTGGGATACTCAGCAAGCGCTCGATCACCTGGGAACAGGAGCTATTGGTCAGATGCTTTTCTGAGGGAGTTTTGCCTAATAGGTCAAGTCATGTGGCAAATTATTAACGTTTATTTGAATATCTTGAAGCAAAGCAGGAACGGGCTGGATCAGTGCTCACATGTTGTAAATGGGAAAACACTGTTCACATCCACAGAGCATCATTTCAGTCATCTCCACTGTACTTACCCGTGGCTGTCTGCTGGTGTCATGTAAGATGGTCATTGGGTCTGGGTCAGGGACAGCATGGCCTACCAGCGTGGGGCCAAACACCCTGGCAAGGTTGTTCACGTCCATCTTGTTTTCCGTAAACTGGGACACCCTGGGAAGGAGTGGGGTCATCAAGTTAATATTATGAAAAGTCAAAGGGGGGGCAATAATAATGACAATAGAAAACAATGATTCCATGAATCATTGCTTCCAATAAGCCACTCACTCCTCTCACAAATGTAAAGCAAGCAACTGGACACAACTTATCCTGGCTATGTGTATTATTATTTAGCCATGTTTGATACATTAGGGCGACTTCTAACACGCCTAAATGAAATGGGTTTAAAAAGGACTTACTTCTGTAGATGAATCATCAAGCAGGCCAGGGTGTCACGGTTGGGGTAAGGCAGCTCACTGACAGTCTGGTAGAACATGGCCAGGCTGTTGCCCTCATCCTGGATTTCTGGGGGCAAAACAAGACTAATGATTGACAGCTGGGATTCTCTGACCTCTGCTGTAGCAAGATGTCCTTTATGACTACCCAAGGAGACACTAAGCTTCAACTGTGTGACTGTGCGTTTCAGAAGGTTAAATTGAAGATATTTCAAAAACCATATATTTTTGAAGGCCTCCAGTCAGTGAATTAAAGTTAAACTCTCAATTTAACTGTGTATAGCAGACATTCTAAATGTAACTGTATTTAAGACCTTTTAAGGCTTGTTTTAAATTATAACACACCATTTAAGATACTTTAATGATCTTTACACAACAACGCTGTATTAGAAAGAGCAATAATCACACAAAGACAGTCACTGTCACTTTCAGAAGAGGAATAATCATGTAATTTTCAGTTCTGGTAGCATCTCAGGAACTAACCTGCTGCCTCCATGAAGGCTTTGTTGAGGCGGCAGGTGAGCAGGGGCTCCGGGAGGTTCCTGAGGAAGTCTTTGAGGACGCCCGTGATGACGTTAATGTCGTCTATTTTGTTTAGGGAAGGCAGAGTCTTCCCTCTCATGAACTTCTCCTTCAGCTCTTTGACCAGGCGGTCAGTGCCAGAAAGGCGGTACAGGCCCACCTGTGGAAAAGGAAACGATCCAAGAAAAGAAGTAGTCATTTGTTTGACCCATTCACAGTTGATACAGGTGCATTAAATTAAAATGACTAAAAATAGAGCATATCTCCTACAATACAGACAGGGAAAATGAGGGCTGTACAAGGATAATGAAGGCCTGGAGCCATCCTCACCTCACGCATTCCCCTACGCTCAATCTCCCTGATGCACTGGATCACCAGGATGGGGATCATGGGAGCAGTGGGCGGAGCAAAGTCAGCCAGCGTCGCCGCAGCCTGCACACAGGATACATGGATGAAAAGGCTTTGGTGTGAGTATAGTGCAGAGGTTCTCAAACGTATACATTTGAAGGTCTCCCCTTAAGTTTGACAGTGTACAAATGGAACCAAATGGGCCTGTTAGGGTCCATTTGGTTCCATTTGTACACTGTCAAAGTTACAGACTTGTAAGGGTCAATGTAGACCCCCATAAAGGAACATAGAGAGTCCCTGAAATCCACTTTGAGAACCACTGGTATAGTGAAGAAACATTGAAACATGGAGGAAATGAATGCATGCCATGTGCCTCAAAATGCAACGCAGTACCTCTGTGGTCCTCATGGGGGTGCCAAAAGCACTAGGGTTACAGGGCAAGGGGCAGCGGTCTCTGCACTCTGGGTGGGTCACCATCCTGCAGTCCTGGCACCGCAGGTACATCTTGCCAAACTTGGTTCTCCTTCCACATGGTACACAGAACTCAGACTTGATAACCTTGATGCAAGAGATGAGTGCACGACAGTTTAGATAGCACCCAGATGAGGCGAGCAGACATTTCAGTTCACAAGCTGCAACTAACACTCACACTAACACTTAATACGGTATACACAATTAATCTGCCAATTACTTTTTGAATATTTGATTAATTTAGACCACAAAATTACAGTAAGATAGTCATAATGTAAATGAAAAATATTATTAATTTAATTTAACACATCGAGTGCCCGGATGTATGACGTGTGTGTGTTGCTGGTGCCCATGGCAACGCGTCATTCTACCTACCGGCGAGAGTACTGGCGAGAAAAGTAATCCGAGTAAATGTAATCGGAGTATGTCCTGTTTATTTCGCGAAAATCTTTTCTTTCAGTCAGGACCGTTTTTTATCATTTCTAAGCCACATTGTTTGTGTTATGGCAGGTAGAAGAGGCTGCCGTTTTGAAATGAAAGTGATTTAAAAGCTAGATTAGGAGAAAACCACGTTTTTGTGCAGCCGTTAGACAGGAAGTCAACGAGACACACAGCGCGTCCGGGTGACGTAATTGCGCGCTGCATGTTGGGAAATGGAGTTTGTTTCATCACCGCGGCAGCCAAGTGCAGTAGCTACAGTACAGTATAGTTTACTGTACAACGCGTCAAACGCGTCGTGGGCCTCCAGCGACATCAAAGAGATTGGCTTGTAGACACCACGTGGGCACCCGATGTGTTAAAGGATATGCATTTGCATTTTGGTGATGTGAATAGCAAATGTCTACATGAACTAATAATAATACATCACTAAACTGATTATTCAATTAAATGTATTGTTTATGGTTAAATACAAATCAGATCAATTTCGAAATCAGAAAATATGAATCAGTTTGATGTTGGCCACAGACCATATGGACATGAGCTGGAGCTTGCCTGTGAAATGCGTCAAGGGATTTGATTTGAACAAAATAAGACCAAAGGAGGTGGGGTTGGGTCTTCTATGGTAATGCTGGACTTGACACCCATCTCATGAGTCATAACAGGTCAGTGAAATATGTACCGTTTTAGGGATCAACTGGTGTTTCTTTCCTCCGCCATTGGCTCTGGGAGTTCTGGGCGGATGTGGGACATTAGTGCTTGGCGTACTGGGAGCCTCACTGGCCGTATCAGACTGATCTGTAGTGGTGGTATCGGCCCATGCTGGACCTGGGCCTGGAGAGAAATCATGATGATGTGTCACACCTCAAAATCACCAAACTTCACTTGTGGTCAAGACTGGTTTAAAAACAGAATATTTCTGCTTACAACCTAGGTTTCAGTGAGATCATGATCACTGATCAAGGCTCAAATGAAGATGGATTAGATTAGAAGGTTCAATCTCACCAGTCCTTCTAGTGCGTAAGTAGTAAGGCACCGTCTCAATGGTGGAGACCATCGTCTCAGCAGGCCCACCATTGGCCACGACAGTGATGGTGGTTTTGGTTCCCAAAGACTCATTGATCTGAATAATGAGACACGCATTTCATCGTCAACAAACACGGTTCCTCTTCAAATGATGAACAAAAAAACTAAACAAAAAACATCACAAATCTGAGCATGCTAGTGCCAGAGGTCAGTATTACCCTCTCTGCCGCACGGCCTGTGGAACGGGGTTTCTTCACTGCCTGTGGAGGAGCATCGCAGAGTTTTCTGGAGGAACGCTGAGGATGGGAAAAAAGGACAAAATACTCTTTAACATTAACTGAACTTGATATCCTTAAAAAAAAGTGTCTAGCAAGCCATTGTCAATGTTTGTTTGACCATCAAACCTACAGGCTGCATATATTAAGGCAAATGACACCTCAATAGGCTTTGTAGAAAAATCGTACTGAAATGAGACACTCACTCTTTTCTGACGTTTGCGTAATCTCACATTCTTCATCACAGAGGCATCCCAGTCCTGGAGAGAGATGTTGATAAACATACAAGTAATTTTAATTTGATGGAAGAATATAATGAATCTTGTACATAAGTTCTAAAATTCAAATCGTTTATGGTAGTAATAATTACCAAATCTCTTCACCAAAAATAGCCCATCTACAAGCTAAGCACTAGTTAGCACCAAATGGGTTGTCAGCTTGCAGATCAGCTATTTTCGCCTATTATGACCATGTCCAGAATAGGGAAACTAGTATAGGGGTCATGGGGTTGAATCAGTGGATTACTGCCATTATTATACAATAAATAACACAACTATAGGATACGTATATAAAAAGGGTTAAACATACCACAGAGTCATCTGTTTGGTCATAGCTGATGTCTGACAGCATGGAGGCTGATTCATTAATACAGGTTAACCTGTGAGAAAGCACACAATCAGGAGTAGGGATGGGATGATAATCGTTATTATCGTAATAAAAAAACACTCACAATCGTGGAGATTAAAATTTATCATGAAATTATCCTCCGTCATGCACTAGTCTGGGATCAATTCAACTTTTTTTGCCGAGCTGCATATCTGGTACCACTTAAACCCTTTTATAATTTGTAAAACGGACCTGAGAATACAAAATCTCTTAATAAATAGCCGATCTACAACAAGCTCACAACGGGTTGAGCTTGTAGATCTGCCATTTTTGGCAAATTTTTCTTCCCAGGATAATGGATGTTGGGGATATTTTGATTATCGCGATAATATAGTAAATCAAACTTTTTTTGGTCACATTAATCGTGGCATGATATTTCATATCGTCCCATCCTTAATAGGACTCACTCACCTGCGGCTGTTGTTGAGGTTAGCCTTGGCGACCTGGGAGTGAGCGCTGAGGAAGGCCAGGGCAGAGCGCTGCTCCTCGCTCAGGTGAACACTGCTGCTGCTGCTCTCTGAGATCAACAGGTCCTTGATGAGCTGCAGCTGACGCTCCTGGAGCCACCGTAAACAAGCAAACAGAAACATTATTAGTGTGATTATTATTATTAGTGTTAATGGACATAAGTAAGTAATGCATTGGCTTATAAAGCAGTGGCCTATCTTCATCAAAATAAGGTATGAACATATGCATAAGTTATTGATCAGGACAGTTATTAATGATCGAAAATCCTCCAGCAATTCAACCCGACAGTCTTAAGGGCATTGTGAAAATCGACAGAAAACCATTTAGATTTTAATATGACACGGAAGTTTAAGTATGCGATAAGGTCTTGCTGCGCGCAGTGCGCGTCATTATGGCGTATATGGACACGACGGGCTGATAATTCCCAGAGGCGGAGCCGAGGGGAATTATCAGCCTGAAGTGACTTATTACCCGGCTAATAAATAAAATGTATAATTTGACTCAAAACTAAAAAAACAAGTATTTCCTTGTTTACAGATGGCTGAAAGTGCGTCCTCCCCAGCGTAACACGGTCGCCTTGGAAAACAAGGAAGTGCAGATCAAATAGAATCCATTTTCTGTTACTGCGTCGTCTATTTATCGCCTCAAATGTTTTTAAAAACATTCTCCAGAGCAACGTTTAGTTGTAAATGACGCTGTGTGTGTTTACATGGAAGATGTTGGATACGGCACTAAATCCACGCAGTGCAGCCTGAATGCAGCAGCTGCTCTGAGCCGTTGATTAGGCAGCGGTGAATTATAGAGCGGAGCAGTCATTATACGCCTATAATTCACCGCTGATTTCAGCGCTCGACCAATCAGAATCAAGCTTCCAAACAAGCCGGGTAATAATAATGAATATACTAACCAGCTTTTCATATTCTGCCTCGGCCTTCTGCCGCCGTCGTATTTCCACGTCAACCTGGTTCCGGGCGTGCTTCAACTTGACCTCCAGGGACCCCCTCTCTGTTTCTGCCTTAGACAGGACCTCCTTACAGGAGCCCAGCTCCACATCGGCCTGCAACCACTTCTTACGGCACTCCTCGAAGTTCATCGCTAGCTGGATGAACTCTGGATTGATGGACACAGGAGAACAGCTTGTTTACTTACGTGATTTGCCTTAGCCAGAACCTTCTTACAGGAATATATGTTTTTGATTTATAATGTGTTTGTCAAATCAACCCCTTTAGAACCTGAATCAGAGTTAATAAGATCAAAACCAGTGGTGTAACTAAGTACATTTACTCGCGTACAATTTTGAGGTATTTTACACATACTGGAGTACTTACTTTACTCCACTACATCTCAGAGGCAAATTTTACTTTTCTCTATTTGAAAACATTAGATTTTGATTATCGTTACAAAACAGACTTGAAAGCCAAACAGTAACGTTTTTTTCCCCTTCATGTTCAACGACATCAATTATTTGAGCGACAGTTAATTGTCAACTAAAATGTCATATTTGTGAGATTCGTGACAGCCCTAGTGATCTGTTAAAATAATTATAATGTGTCGGCTAAAGTCTATTATTTAGTGCCAATGAAAATAATACAACTGTCCTTCAGAAAGGGACATTTAAGGAAACCTTTACCCAATACCCAGTCAAATGCAAACTAAATAGAAGAACAATAGTGATACTCCTTTATTATTCAAATGGTAATGTTCTCAATTATTTGAATTACTTGAAAAGCCACTTCTAACCCCCACCACAATGACTCTCCCAGTCACATCTGTCTTGGGCTGCACCCCACCTACACTTTCCACAATATACATGCACACAGAATACGCTAGACTACAGATGTGGTCATGTTTATATTCAAAGACTGCACAGTTAATCTAACCAGTATCCTGGATGCTTTATTTTTTTATCACTAGGATTTAACCTACAGTATATTATGATTTCCATAAGCAGCGACATTCATTCAACTTTCAGACCCAATCGGTGAAACAAAAAGTAGCCACCACCATCATCCATTCCATACCATGTTTTTTATTCAATATAGCTACTGTATGTGACTGAGTAACAAACAGTAAGAATGTATTTCTAAACTGTATTAAGCAATGTGCATTGTGAGCTTGTAGATCAGATCTGCTATTTTCAAAAGATGTTCATACTACAATTTATACTGCATTCTGCATACTACTTTTGGTACTTTTAAGATACCTTTTTACTCAAGTGAATTTTGAATTCCAGACATTTACTTGTAACAGTATGTTACAAGTAAACAAGAACTATTCATAATAAGAGTATTCTCGACATTGGGTAGTATTCATACTTTTACTTTAGTAGAACATTTGAGTTATTTTATCCTCCACCGATCAACATCCAAGCAGTGAAGCACACATTGAGGTGTCACATTCCAGAGCCATACCACTGATACCAGACCAGTGGTTTACTTACGTGGTTCGATGCCTTCGTTCAGGACTTCCACATGCTGCAGCAGCTTCTGAAACTGGTTGTGCAGGTTCACACCACCAGACGACTCCATCATCATGTTTGTATACTAGAGATCAGCTAAACCATAGAATAGATAGCAGCATTAGCATTTAGCACAGAGAAATGGGTGAAGTTGAGCTGGCTGATGTTGCATTGAGACATAATAAAGTTACTATATAAACCAGTGGTGTAAAGTAAGTAACTAAGTACATTTACTCAAGTACTGTACTTAAGTAATATATTTGTACTTTACTTGAGTATTTCCAATGTCCAATACTTTTACTTCTACTCCACTACATATTGTACCTTTACTCCACTACAAGTACTTGAAAACGTTAGTTTAGTTACTGGTTACTTTGTGGCAACTCTCTCTTCTTACTTTACAAAACACTTAAACAGGACATTCTGCATAATGAGTACTTTCTACCTTTGGTAATTCAAGAACATTTTGATAGCAATACTTTTGTACTTTTACTCAAGTACATTTTAAATGTCGGACTTTTACTTGTAACGGAGTATTTCTACATTGCAGAATTGTTTAAGTACAACACATGTGTAGCCTACATGTGTTCTTAGTACCTTTCCCACCGCTTCAGTTGGAATAGCTGAGCAGTTAACGTCCCATCACGTAATGTCGGTTATAAAGTAGAAAACAGAAAGAAACGTACTCACCAGTTCTCGTTTGTAATGTTCCGGGTTCCAGAGGTTAAGAAGAACTAAGATTATTAGATCACTGAACAGAGTTACACGACAGTTTGTCCATGAAAGCCACACCTGTGTGCGACTGTGAGTGTGTCGAAACTAAAGACTACTAACTCTAGTGACTAGTCTAGTCTCGACTCGACTCTCTTCTGCTGTGCGTTGAAGTTTCAAAAACAGCGCTCCTTTCTGCTTCCGTTTCCTGGAAGAGACTAGAGTGCACTCTGTCGCCCCCTCCGGCGGGGGGCGGTGTTGTAACGGCACAATATCCAATAGTTAGTCTTTCTGTAAATTTGACTTGACTGTGTGGAAGTCATTAAAGCATAATATGGACACTTTGGTGTTTTGGGTTGAAATAATGTAAAGTATACATGATCCTAACATGCACGGTACACAATTTATCACTTTATCAGACCTAAACGTACCCTTCGGATTATTGGGGAGATAGCTTCAATAATTGCTCAATTGATTAGAAATTGATGTTATTCTCATATGCATTGCACAGTGAAACAGCTGTCAAAGGTGCACAAAACAGATTCTGCCAATATATATATATATATATATATATATATATATATAACATAACCATTTTATTGTATCTTATAGTTTAGTTTTTTTATATATAAAAATGTTAACTGTGGATTAGAATCCAAATCAAAATAATCAACAGAGCAACTATTGAAGTGTGTGTGTGTGTGTGTGTGTGTGTGTGTGTGTGTGTGTGTGTGTGCGTGCGTGCGTGCGTGCGTGCGTGCGTGCGTGCGTGCGTGCGTGCGTGCGTGCGTGCGTGCGTGCGTGTGTGCTATCTGTGTGTCAAATATACAGTAGGCATAGTTTGCTGTCACTATATCAAGATTAGATAGGCTGTAGCAGGGGTGTCAGAATGATGGCTATAGCCGCTATAGTAACATTATGTGTGCATGAAAACCTTATCACGTGTAGCAAACTGTGTGTGTCCTCTTTAGAGCGCCTGTCCTGTAGCATCATTAATCATTTCCAGTTGACATATCTAGGTGCAGTGCAGCAACTGTGTAGTAAGGCTTAATGATCAGAACACAGACATTCAAAGATACAATTAGTGTATTTCAATTAAATAACTTACCATTTATGTAACATATAAACATATTTGACAACCAATATCATAGAGTCCTAATCTTATTAGACAAATAGTTGGAGCATTACAAATATTCAAGGGAGCTGGTCTGACCCCCTCCTTCTCCTGCTCAACTGTGAGTGTGTCTGTATGTGTGTGTGTGTGTGTGTGTGTGTGTGTGTGTGTGTGTGTGTGTGTGTGTGCGTGCGTGCGTGCGTGCGTGCGTGCGTGCGTGTGTGTGTGTGTGCTCATGCTTATGCACAGTTGAGCAGGTCGAGAATGTCACTGCCAGCTAACCTGTCATTGAAAACGTCCTTATTCTTTGAAGGCCTGTCATTTCTAGTGCATCAGAGAAGGGAGGCCTACATCTCCTCCACCTCCTGTCACGCGTGGAAGGGGAAGATGGACTTCATATTAACACAACTGACCCCCAAAAAAGGAGTTCCCATACTTTTTCTGTGGATGTTGGCCCTCATGCTGTCGTAATCGCCCTGCCATAAGGTTGGGTGGCAGGTTGGTCTTGATCGTGTGTGTGAGAGAGAGAGAGAGAGGGTGTGTGTGCGTGTGTGTGTGTGTGCGTGCGTGCGTGCGTGCGTGCGTGCGTGCGTGCGTGCGTGCGTGTGTGTGTGTGTGTGCGTGCCAATGTTAGTATGCGTGCGTGTGTGTGTGTGTGTGCGTGCCAATGTTAGTAGTGTGTTTTGTTTTTACAATGCCTCTCAGTGCTGCAAGTCCATTAGAGTTGATTTGAGATAATAGGAGTTGCCAGTCAATACAGGCTCTCTGTCTTTATCAATTATTCAACTCTATATAAGCACATTATTTAACTACCTGGAACTTCTTTTTACACCAACCATTTCATACTTTCTCTTGGACTGACAACTCATCTCTCTCTCTATCTGTGTGTGTGTGTGTGTGTGTGTGTGTGTGTGTGTGTGTGTGTGTGTGTGTGTGTGTGTGTGTGTGTGTGTGTGTGTGTGTGTGTGTGTCTCTCTCTCTCTCTCTCTCTCTCTAAGTACAATTTGGCGTCAAGAGTAAGAATGTGCTGCCAAAAGTAATCCGGGAAATCATTATTGTTGCGAAATGGAGCAGTTCCTCTCAGAAGATAATTGTTTTTACCTAAATGTTTCTGATGGCCCCATACAATTAGCTTTTAATTCATTATTAATGAGGCCAAATAATTGGAACATGTCCACCTGACAAATCTATTTTTCCACACTATTAAAGGACCACGTCACCCATTTTCACCCTGTCCTCACTAGTGCTCATTACTGTATAAGATGCCACCATTTCTGTCTACTTGCTCTGTCTCAGTTGGACAGTTGCCTCTGTGGACAGTTCAGAAACTTGCCTACCAGTGACATCATCAGAAGGCCTGTTTGGTCATTTCAAACAAGATATCAAACCTTTGGTATTAATGCAAGAACAGCTTTCCAGGAAGAGAAAGACTGTAGTTTCTCACAGCTTGGAAACTTTCTGAACTGTCCATAGCCCAACAATGAGACAGAGTTTGTCTACGTAAATTGTGCTATCTTACAATGACCATTAGTAAAGACCAACACATTAAGAGAATGTTGAAAATGGGTGAAGTGTTACGACAGTCACATTGAATATTTGCATTATGCTCAAGAGTAGGGATGGGTATCGTCTGCGATACTTTTAATGGTATCGAGTGCATGACGTCGATACTATCGGGTATCGGTTCACGTAAAAATGAACAATACCTCGTTTTGATACTCTGGAACGCACCCCTGGCCGGTCGCATCTGTAACAGTTGGGCTACTGAGAGTTTAATGACTGCTTTAGTAGGCTACACTCGTTACTGTGGAAAATAGCCGACAATAGCTTATAATGTTTATTATTATGATGATTATCCAACGTCTATACTCTCTGCTCCGCCACACTGTGATCATCATCATCACCTCTGCTCTACCGCAGCAGCGGTAAAGCAGTTAAACTTAAATAAAAAGAATCGAAAAGGGTATCTTATCGATTCCCAGGTATCGAAAAAGGTATCGTATCGATTCAAAGGTGAACGATACCCATCCCTACTCAAGAGGCTTGCACATTATTTTCTACCACACCTTTCTAATCCTTTCTAGGTCTGATCATGTTGGTAGCACAAAACAATATAAAACAATACTCAAACTGCAGGGGGGGGGGAATAATTTACAGGACAGAATAGTTTTTTGTAAGCCCTAATAAGTATGTTTCAGAAACGAGCACCACTGAATTGTGCTGACTTTAAGGTTAGGGTTTCCCCTTTGCACCATCATAACGGTAATGGATCCACAAGCAGCCTCATGGGGACCGCTTGGCATCTACACTAGGCTACTTAGGAAAATGCATCACAAGATCCTTTTTATCTGGACATCCTGTGGATATTTGTATGATAAATAAAGTATGGGTGAAGTTAGCTGGTCTAAATAAACCAAAATTTAAACAAGCATTGTGATACCGCCGCTGTTGTTCCATAGAGATGAGTCTATCTTGCACTTCGGTGTACATCTCATGCATGTTCATAACATCTTTATCTACAGAAAAGAAACAAAACAAAACAAATGAAAAAGTCAACGTCTTATAAATTATTATATATAATATGTAAATTGCTGACTCATAAATAGTGCGCAATTATAAATCGGACAGAACAGGTCAAAATATGGAACTAAACCCCAATTAAACTATAATTTGACAGGATGCCAAATGAAACATTACACCACTGACCAGACTACATTCAGCACCTCTCTGGCTGTCTGTTGACACTGAGTGAGTCTATAGTTATGTGATGCAGGCCATCGAAATAACTTGATTACACATTGAATCAGCCACTCAAGAGTGCTTCTTGGAAAAGGTTCCTTTCCCACAATGCTTCAGAGCAAAAACATCAATGGAACTTTTTTACCTTCCATTTCATGAAATGTGATGCTTGGACAGTACTCTCTACCATTACCCCCAATGCAATTAGGAGTAAACTAAAGAAAGCTTAGTGTGTCCAGTCTCACTGAGGGAGGAAATTCTCTATAAAATAGTATTTGTTTTTTATTGTTAAGTTTTAGCTGTGTAGCATGTTGCTTAAGTGAGTCACAGAAACATTCAAACTAAAACCAGGAAAAAATACATTTCTGTTTGGCAAACTTCGGCATTTGTTGAAAACTAGCTTTAAATTTCTTATAAAACAAGTATACATAGAGGACAACAATAAGCTTGTTAGTGTTGACAAGGCAATGGCTAAGTCTGAGTTTGAAGAGTCAGGCAGTGCTCATAACTGTAGCTTATTCACAATGTATTTGTACCAGTGTTATGTTTCATAAACAAGCATCTTTATGGGCATTTCTGTACTGGCTCAGTAAATATGTTTTTGCTTTCAGAGCGATATCACAGTTATTGAATTTTAGTAACTTTACGGATAGTTGAAAATTTGCAAGAACATACTGTTTACGGTAAAATAAGAGAAAATATAGGAGTGAACAAACCTTCGATGTTAATGAGATAGCTTTTTGTGCATTAAGTGTTGAGGCAAACATCAAGGTAATGTGAACACTGCCCAAATTCTTCAGGTTTTTGCAAAAGGGTCATACCTGATGGTGCTGCATGTGGAGTGGCAGGAAATGCATCAAATCATCAATTAATCATAATATTGATTCATTGCTTTGGGGTCACAGTTTCTTGTATTTGTCTTATAGTCTTATGCACTAATCTCTCAGGATATACAGTAAGTGCATTGAACATTGTGTCCCTGGGTACAGCACTCATATGCTTGCAGATGCGAGTGGAAGGTAAACATTTCAAAAAGAAGCATAATAGACAATTTTGCTACAATCAGAGCACTGTGTGAGGACCTTTACGAGCTCATGGTGCAGATAGGAATGACAATGACGAGGATAATG
This sequence comes from Nannobrachium achirus, assembly GCF_963921795.1. NCBI lineage: Eukaryota > Metazoa > Chordata > Actinopteri > Myctophiformes > Myctophidae > Nannobrachium > Nannobrachium achirus. The sequence continues at coordinate 37,322,984 of NC_137815.1, forward strand.
GTCACTGAGGTGGCAATAAGCGCACCCAGCTTGCAGATCTTGACCCGACGCTGGCTGGCCTCCTTGCGCCTGAGTAGAGCATCATATCCTGGAGTATAGATATCTTCCATCCAGAACTCCATGTTGTTGGGGTTTAGGGACTCCTGAGTCTGAGGGGACAGAACACAGCAATCTTAGAATTATTGTTTATGCAGTTTATTCTTTTTTCTTATTAGATAAGACAAGTGTAGAATCAATTGAGCGAGGCCAAAACAAAGGTATGCAGTCAGAGACATTGCCATTATGTGGTTGACGCACTGTCTGGTCAGGTATGGGCGTGCTCTGAACACACTGTTCTTGAAAGGTTGCCAAAGAAGGAGAAACATTGATTCACAGATTGACTTCTTGCTTACATTTTCCGTCCAAGATAGATCTCCACTGAGAGTAGACTAAGGCTAGACTCTATGACGCATTGTAAGCTTGTAAATCCGTTATTTTCCGCATGTAAAGATTTACCATCAATTGTCTGTCTTGGAGAGCTAATGTAAATTAATCACATCGTAGTCTAGTGTAAAGACTTTATAAACCTCCAAAACGTTAATAAGAGCACACCGCATCACCTTCCCAATGTGTTTCAGTGGTATCAGAGTCAACAATTGTATGCAGACAAGAAAAAAGGTTGTGCAAATAAAATGTTTAATACGTACCTCTAGCTAACTCCAAAAACAACAAAGATTTGTGTAAGATCAAGCTACTGTAAAATAGTTGTCAAAACATTGTGAGGGTATATCCATATCCCCATGAAGGCAACCAAACAAACCCACCTACTTTGGACTGGTGACATGAACAATACTAGGGTTTACTTTAATTAAATATGCATAATATTTCATTTAAAAATTAATATGGGCTTTTGGAACTAAAGTTTGTATGGTGCTTCTAGGATCAGCGGAAATACATACTGTAATAAAGAAGAAGAGATCTGCAGTAGAGGAGAGGAAGTAGAGTAAAACAAATGTTATTCTATATAACAACCAACATGTTTCGACCGGTTAAGGCCTTCATCAAGGCAAGAACTGCCTTCTTCTTTTAAGCATTAACTATATATGACATATGAAGACTATAGGAAACATACAATAAATACAATACATGTATTTGTGTATTTTGGACTAAAATGAGATATGGAATTTCAAGTTACCTGAAGATTCATAGGGGAAATTCGTGACTCTCTCTCATCCACGGTCCAGATTTGTCTCCCCCTTCCCTCTGCCAGTCTGGGGTCCATGATCTTCCCATGGCCTATCCCTCCCAACAGACTGCTCTCCTTCTGCCCAAACAGGGATGAGTTAAATACCTGGTCCATCAAGCTCTTGGGCTTCTGGGAGAGCAAGTTAGTTGTGCTGTTTGACTGGTCCATCTTGAAAGAAATGGGATAAATAATCAAGATAATGAATGTTTAATTAGCCAGAAACAGTTTCATTAAAGAAAGGGAAAATAGCTATAACATGAGCTACAACCAATTATACATTGGTGGAAAAAATACGATATATTTTTTTACATAAAAAAGTAAAAGTATCAATACTGCAATAAAGAAATAATCTGTTAGTAAAAGTCTGGAATTAAACATTTACAAAAGTAATGCTATAAAATTGTACTTAAAAGTACCAATAGTATAAAGTACTCATTATGCAGTATGTCCCATTTCACAAGTTTTCAAATGAATACAAATATTTTGAAAATATAAGATCTACAAGCTCACAATGTGTTGCGAGCTTGTTGATCAGCTATTTTCAAATGGCCGAAATGGATTTAGGGCTGAAATGGGTAAGGTAAGTGTAAGGTAAGTGGGGCGGCATAGCTCAGGGGTAGAGAAACCGTTATTAGAGCACGAAGGGTTCCCGAAGGGTTCCCAGTTCGAATCCGGGCTCCCCCTGAGTTAATGTCGAAGGGTCCTTGGGCAAGACTCTGAACCCCACATTGCTCCCGGTGAGCTGGTTGGTGCCTTGCATGGTTTCCTCTGCCACCGGTGTATGAATGTGTGTGTGAATGGGTGAATGTAATGCACAATCTCTGTAAAGCGCTTTGGATAAAAAGCGCTATATAAATGCACCATTTACCATTTTTATTAAGGTATGTTTTGTATTAATAATCAAAATCTACTAAGTAACTAAAGTTTTCAAATAATTGTAGTGGAGTAAAAGTATATTTGCCTATGAGATGTAAATGGAGTAGAAGTAAAGGTACTGAAAATTGGAAATACTCCAGTAAAGTAAAAAACCTAAAGATTGAGTACTTCACTGCAATTATACACCAGCCCCTGTGCATATTAGTGCTACTGAGATAATGCCTCTCTGCAAAGTAAACCAGTTAAAACAACAATTATTTCTAACAAAATAAGCCAAGGCGGTCTAACCACATAATGTCTACTGCAGTGGACCAATTAACGCATCTAACATATTTAGTGGTTTGAGTCTCCCATGTGAACAGAAGGTCAGTGGAATCAATTATTGTACATTCATATTGCTATGATATCCTATCCTCATTTGCTCTGACTGACACCCTATCATCTATCCCGATACCCTTTTTGGGTGTACACACAAGGATACACATGCATGTGCACACACACACTGGTACACACGCACGCACGCACGCACGCACGCACGCACGCACGCACGCACGCACACACACACACACACACAATCATATTTGCTTTGCCCTCTTATTCATTTCACAAAATAGAAGAATCCTACCTGTCCTATTTTTCCTTGAGAAACCTTGCTGTCTGTACTTCTCGAGAACGACACTGGCCAGTCTCGTGCAGAGGTCGACACGCTCGGTTGTTGGGAATCCACACTATGCTTCTTCTCCTTGGAGTGGGATTTGGACGGCCGACGCAGCGACGCATCCCTCTTGCCCTCCTTGACACCTTTAGGATCAACCTGACCTTTGCTGCCATCCATTTGAGCCCCAGAAGTGTTCCACCGGCTCCAATCCAGACTACTGGGGCTAGTTGAAGGGTACAGATGCCCAGACACGGACAGAGGTTGAGGGTCTGATGTCTCTGACACAGGGGTCACGGGGTGGCTGCTAAAGGAAGAAGCACCAGCACTGAGAGGCTCCAGCCAGCGGCCCCCTGTGTGTCCTCCCCCGCCGGCACCTCCCTGGATGATGGGCTGCTGGGGGATCTTGTCATCCAGCCGCTGCAGGGTGGAGAGCACCCGGCCGATCTCCGCTTTGACGTCGGTCAGTGACTCCAGCTGCCGTTCGATCTGGCTCATGCGGAGCAGCAGCTTGCAGACGCTGGCCTTGATGCCGTCGTCGCTGCTCTCCAGCGAGTGGAAGAGGCGCTGGAGCTTGCCGAGGCGGCCGCGCCGAGCCTCGGGAGTGTCCTGGTTGATGGACGCGGTCCCGTCGTTGTGGTGCAGGACGCCGGTGGAGCCGCACATGCTCATGTCGTCCAGGAAACGGAAGATGGCACTGATGTCGTCCTCGCCAAACTCGGGGTCGTCCAGAGAGGTCATAAAGGAGAGGCGGTCGGCCTGGACTATGCTCCGAAGAAGCCGGGGATCCGGAGTGTCTGTTTGGGTTGCCTGAGCCCTGACTCCATCAAGTCCCATAAATAATCCACTACCCACACCCTCCCCTCCCTTAGAAGCCCCCAAGATGCTGATGGCTGGTGTTGATCGCCTTGGGGGCTGGTTCCCTGGTGACTGCATTCCTAGACCCAATGTGTGGGATATGCGGTCTTCCAGACTGTGACTCTTGCTGTTCCAGATGGACTTTGGGGTCTTAGAGGGTCCTGGCCCAAAGTAGGTAGAGTCCTGCATATCATCTAGGCTCTCATGTTTGGCCTGGTGCTCTGTTGAATGGTGGCCTGGTGTGGGCGAAGGATAAGGGTTGTGGAGCACCTCAAAGCTGTGATTGTCAAAGGAATTCTGCCCTATGCCAGGACTAGGAGACTCACTATTTAGAGTCACCTGTGGTACGAGTGGCGGCTGGTTATGGAAGTCCTTCTTGAAGATGTTTCTCTTCAGAGCAGAGGATCCCGGCTCAGGTTCAAAAACCTCCATCTGTGCAGAATCTCCGCTAGACTCACTGTCCGTCTCTAAAGGCAGGTAGATATTCTTCATAGCCTGACTGGGGATCTGACCACCAGGGAACAGAGGAGTGTTGTGAGGCCAATCAAAAGAGACAGCCCTTGCCCTGGTCGGAGGGGTGGAGGATACGAGAGAGATCGGATCCGGAGGAAGACTTCCACGCTTGCGACTCGAGTAACTTGACTTGGGGTAGAGCAAATGCCGATCAATAATGTCAGAGTCTGAGAGGGTACGTGCCTTTTCCTGTCCAACGAAGCTCTGCTGATGCACTCCACGCCGAGGGGGCCCCAGGGATTGGTAGACGGGGAACATAACCGGGGCTCTCATTGGCTGGCTTTCGTCGAGAGCCACGCCCGTCATCTGGATGAGATTGAACATGGTCACGATATCGGCGGCCACGCCTATGGGGGACAACCCCAGGCTTCTACTCGTAACCCTGTCCCTGAAAAGAGTAGCGGGGAAACAAGGGTCCTGGCTGGCCGCAGCAAACAACAGGCTTCTTAGCTCTATGAGGTGCGCCAGATCAAAGCGGGTGCTGACCATACGGCAGAGGTCCTGGAAGGAAAGCCAATGACGCATGTTGGACAGCTCTTCCAAAATCCCTAGAAGTACCAAGGGATATTCCTGTGGCATGCTGGCCATGGCTGCTGCTCTCCTGGAAGGGAACACAAACTATTGTCAGGTGGAAAGGAAGAGTCAGGATTCAGTCTGCTATCAACATTTTTTATTAGTGTGGTTGCCCAACAGGGGCAACACACTTTCTTTCTAGATAAACTTTTATCCAGACTATAAATAGGCTATACAGACTGTAAATAGGCTATTCAGACTATAAATAGGCAACCACACTTGCAATTTCGCAGAATTGCATCGTTGTATTTATTATGGATAACATGCAGGAGAATTCCTGCAAGTAGTCCATAGTAAATAAAATATTTTTTTGATAACATAATAATTTTAATGGACTGACACTGCACATAGGCAGTTTTTTAACAGACTAATCCTGTTATTTACTCTTCATCCAAATTCTGTAGGATAGACACTGAATAATGATGTTCAAGGCCTCATTCTAGATATGTTATTGACAAATAACCTAGCCTACTATGAAACCAGTTTGAGTGTGTGACAAATCTGACAATTAGCCTACCCTACTACAGCATTCATCATCAGTAATTCTTTTTTTTTTTTACACATAGCTACATCATCACAACTAGTCAAAAAGTCTGAAGACCAGCCAGGTGTGTAGACTTGTTCATCTCGGTAGGAAGAAGCCCTTTTCAGAGAGCGACCTTATTTTGGGACCTTAAAATAACTGACCATCTGATCTGATGACGGTGTGTTCCGATGCGATGCGCAGCGCACCTCGCTGCGTCACTCACTCACAACACACACAACTTTAAATTGAGTCCATTAAACGCTCCATACATTCCATACTTTGTGGAACATGAACGGGCGAAAGAAAAAAAAAACCTTTTAACAACCTAGTTGGTAGTGGGTCAACATGCTGTCTTGCAAACTGCAAATACAAACAAAATAGGCTAGGTATCAATACGAAAACTATGTGCTATATTATGTAGGCTACGTGCGCCTCATGCACGCGTGGTGATGATATAAAAGAAAAAACATAATCGCATAATTTGTGTCAGCTATCAGCTGTATTGCAGGATGTCTCTAATCAGTAGCTATAGGTCTATATTGTGGAAATAAATGTCATGGCTTACTTCACTTACCTGTTTCTTGAGAGTTAAGATTCCAGCAGCCGCGCGCGTCCTTTAAGATTAAAGATAGAATCCCGTGTGCTATATTAATATCGAGACCATATTCCGCCAGATAGGTCGAGTCCGGAGCATTGTTGTGTGTCTTTCGTGTGCTTCTCTGTTTGAAGCAGCTACTAGCCTAGAGCCCAGGCATAGAGGAGAGAATTAGAAAGGAGGTCATCTTCCCACAAGTCCCTGCAGTGTCCTAAGGGACAGCTAACTAGGCATACCAAACGGTTTCCCTCACTATCCTCAACTACATACAAAGTCAACAACTAGAAGGCCTATCTAATTTATAAATTACATTTAGAGAGTCACATTGCAAGACATCACATTTTCTGCAGTGCTATATCCGCACAATTGGCATTAAAGTTTGCATATGGACAAAGGGTAGTTGAAAAATGAGGAATGCTTTCAAATTGAGGTTCCTAAATCTTCACTGTGCTGACAGTAAACCATAAGGCCTGTTACTTTGGTGCCTGCACACCGTCAACTGTCCAGCCAGTCTGTTCTGCCCAGAACTGTCAACTATTACCCTGCATTATCATCCATAAAAGACATACTTAAAACCCCATTAGAGGAAGAGAAAGGCAAGGCTTTCATCCCTGAGTACTAAGCACTCTGGCACAATCAGACTGGACATCAACAAATCACCCGACAGCCCAGAGAGGAACACATCCATCAGGCATGTACTGGGGAAATCACTGGGAATCAATACAGTGAGTGAGCCGTGGCACGGAAGAACAAAGTGGGTGTAGGAGAAGAATTATGAGATGTTACTGTCTAGCAAATCCATATGGTGTCAACACTGACTTTAACTGACTAATGCATCCTGGGACATAATCAAGTTTGCTGGGTGAAACCTCAAAGTACAGTGTTACAGAGATTTATGTGGCACAATTTGCCATAATTGGTATTATAGAGATAATTTCTATTAAAGCAATTATACATTCAAAAATATTTTCTTATGGACAAAGACAAAGATTATTACGTAAAAAGTATTTTATTTAATAACATAAAAATGTTACAACATTTGAGAACTGTAAACAAAACATGCATCATGGTGTAAAATAACAGTGATGGGATGGTTCATAATACAAACAGATAGATCCAAGTTGCTAAACCAAAACATCTTTCTTACACTAGTCTAAAAAAAAGCATCAATTATCAAAATCATCAAAGTTTCACACACACACACACACACACACACACACACACACACACGCACACGCACACGCACACACACACAGCTTAAACACTTCATTTAAGCTGAGATTCCCGTTCTCTTTGTCTCTTCTGCATTGGTTTTACAGCTGGAGTTACATAGGTCGGAGTCAGTGATGGATTCAGGGCTGGGTCCAGCGCTGGATTCAGGGCCAGCAGGTTCAATACATTAGGACTCTCGTCAACTGTGGAATCATTTCACGAAAAACAAATTGAGGGGAGCATTGTACAGATGGTTTCAATTTGCTGTTGTTGCTAGGAGATATTCGACCACCCATCAAATATATTATATTGTCAATATTGTCTGTGGTATTCTTTTGTCATTTCCCAGGGCAATGGTTACAAACAGGACTTTTGCAAAGGTTGGACAGTTCAGGATAGCTAAATCATCATCAGCACATAACAAGGCTGATTCAAAAAATGTCTTCTAAATCCTAATGGTTTTCTGAAGTTTTCAGTGGTGCTCAAACATTTTAATGTCAAGGACCCCTAGAATCATATGTATTTGACCGAGGATCCCTCATCTCAAAATATTTAGTTCCAGGGACCCAGAGAAAGAAAGATTTGAGTTACCAATGTTCACTCTAAAAATATATACAGTATATTCAAAGAGTTGCCCAAATTTTCATGATTTTTCAGAAATAGCAGATCTACAAGCTCATAGCGCGGCACTCAGTGCCGCGCTATGAGCTTGTATATCTGTGATGTTTGATTAGCTGAAGTATTTATTTAAGCTTCCTTTACCGGTGTTGTCCTCCTGACTGCTGGGTTCTGGGTCCGGACAGTGGAGAGGTACTCTGGCCAAGGCAGCCAACTCAGCCATAAAGGCTCCTTCAGCCTCCTGATGAACACAACACCACAATGGAAAGATCAGGGCATTACTATGGATCTACTATTATATTGATAAGATTAACATTTATTGATCCCTGGTTGAGAATTATTTCATATAATAGCATCAGGTAAGAGTAAGGAGAGGTGAGTTACATGTGAGAGTATAGGCCTGATTCTACTTGCCCTATCCATGTAGCAGTGAGGGTCATAGGACACGACGTGGTTCTTATTATACTACAAGTGGGAGCAACAGCGGCGGGCACCACACTCCCTTGAGTCCTTACTGATTTGACGCAGAGTTTGAAGTCGGTCGTCCCGTATAGACCAATTTATCAGAGCGTCAACCATAACTGTATACCAGGGGTCTTCAACAGGGGGTCCGGGACCCCTAGGGGGTCCTCAGAATTACTACAGGGGGGCTGCTAAATCTTTGTGTGACAGGATAATTATAAAATTAACAACTTGAACCCTCGTATCCCATTTCTGAGGAGAACTTTAGACAAAAATAGCAAGCTCTCAACGCCTCGAGGCGTTGAGAGCTTGTAGATTGGCTTTTTCTCAGCAAAGGGGTCCTTGGCCTGAAAACGCTGAAGACCCCTGCTGTATACAAATAATGATTAATTCTTACAGAATCCTTTATTCACACACGCACGCACGCATACACACACAGTACTTACCAATAAGTGTTCTTTAACTCTGTCCATGGCTTGATCCTGGGTGACTTTTTTTCGCCTCAACATCTCACATACCACTTCCTGTTCCAGCTCATACTGCTCCAACACCCTCCGTTTGTGGACTTCAACCCTTCAGAAAAAACAGTCTGCTCAGGTAACATAATCACTGCTGTTGAAGAGAAACTTTGTAATGTCCATATTTCAACCGTTTTTCTTTCCCCGTAAATTATATCATACTACAGTGTCACACAAATGTATCAAGAATAGCAGATCTACAAGCTCATAATGTGCATTGTGAAATCTTTGGTTAAAATAAGTGTTAAGCTCTATATTCTGATAGTACCCATTGCTATAGAGTGTTTGGTTAAAATAAGTGTTAAATAGCTCTATATTCTGATAGTACCCATTGCTATAGAGTGTTTGGTTAAAATAAGTGTTAAATAGCTCTATATTCTGATAGTACCCATTGCTATAGAGTGTTTGTTCAGTAACAGGAGTTTCCATGTCTATCCAGCTTTTTATAAAACAAAAGAAAATGCATTTTCGGGCAAGGATACCAATTTTATCCAATCAGGATAGAGAACTAAGTCAGGATACAGACTAAACAAGTGAAATTGGAAGTGAAACACTGGAAATGAAGCTGATAAATGGGTACTCTCTCTTGATTGGCTGAAATTCTGTCATCCTGTCTACCAGAAAATGTATTTTCTATTTATTAAAGAGCTGGGGAGACTGGGGGACCCAGGCTGTGACTGAAGTTGAACACACACTATACACATTGCTATACAGTATAGCAATGTGTAACCTTGTAACAAAAAAAAAACTGTTTTGTTTTAACCAAAAAATATCACTTACCCACCCTACCTTTAAGTCTGTCTGTGGGTTTTATTTTGTACATACAAGGTGAGTAGGAATGTCTGCATACAGAGTTTGTTGTTGTACCTCTGCTGAAACTCAGCGGACATGGGCTTCCTGCCCCAGTTAGCCAGTTCTCTAAGCAGGGCCTTGTTGAGCTGATTGTTGCTCTCTTGTCTCTCTATCTCCTCTGGATAATGTCACACATAGAGGACAAACGTTATATAAAGTAGCATTTCAAAGAATGTTTGGAATCCTTTCTGCTCCAAATATTATCAGCGTTTGCCCAATTGCACAACAGTTGGCAAGCAAGTAATAACAAAATGGCACTTTTTTTTTTTATAATACTATAATAGATGCTAAAAGGCAGCTTAATCATACTGTAGTTCAGTTTTCAAAGGCATTACCCCTTAAGGACCAAAATGAAATAACATACAGCTAGAGATGGATATAACATGTTATACAGTAATTAGCTCTGGTCCATAGCGTTAGTGGAGTAACTTCTCCCTAACGCTATGTTCCTCTACCTCCGTATTCCTTGGCCGGAACACCCCGCCGTCTGGTCCAAAAATAACAAAAACTGTTTCGCCCCTCATCAAACCAAAGGTATCAGTGGACAGTTGAAAGCTTACTCTACTTAGTGGACGCGGTCTGAGCCCCCCACCACACGATTAAAATACATTTCTAGGGCAAAATGAAAAATATTCCACCGGATGGAGACGCTCTTCCAGGTTTTTATGAAACAGCGCTTCCAACGTCGCAGAGTTGAATAACACCCAGTGAGACTAATGCTCATTGTAATTCGGTCCTCTGACCTGCGCGGCAGTAGTGAGTTGGCACCTTGATGGCGACGACAAATAGTGAAAAACGAGAAGAAATGGAGTCTCCATCCGGTAGAATATTTTTCATTTTGCCCTAGAAATGTATTTTAATCGTGTGGTGGGGGGCTCAGCCCACGTCCACTAAGTAGAGTAAGCTATCAACTGTCCACTGATACCTTTGGTTTGATGAGGGGCGAAACAGTTTTTGTTATTGTTGGACCAGACGGCGGGGTTTTCCGGTTTTGCCAAGGAATACGGAGGTAGAGGAACATAGCGTTAGGGAGAACTCCACTAACGCTATGGACCAGAGCTATACAGTAATATACATTCGAATGACATTTAAATAGGACATGCTTCCAAGGTAAATTTATTCCATAAACTACTTTTATCTTGTGTTGATTCAGAGCAATGTCTAAGGGCTTATACTGTATACCAGAAGTTTGTGCATATGGATGTGCATGCATATGATTTTATTTGAGCTCAGTTATCATCTCACCTCTGCTTATATTTGACTGATCCTGTTGTAGTTTTCTGGTAGCTTCCTGCATATGGGAGTAGTAGCTTTGGACCAGTGCACAGAGGGAACCTTTGGTCACATACACACTCTCAGAGGCTACCTCTGTCAGGTGACGCTACAGTGAGGGGTAGGCAGAGGGGGGGAAAAAGGAACTTGTTTTCTAAAATACAAACAATCATTGAATGTTCATGTATTTCATGGGAGGTGAGGTGAATAAGATCACTATCAAGCAGGAATATCATGGCATTCTGGCAACTGGACTCCTACCTTCCAGCCTGGGTCTTTTTGCGGGACGGTCTGTGACTTGGCTTCCATCAGCTGCCAGATGGCATAGCTGAGGGTGTGGCCTAACAGCAACTGGGCGTGACTCTGCAGTAGCTCCACCCCTGTTTCCAATTCAGACAGAAACTCCTGCTGGAAGCTGTGGCCCACCAGCTGGCTCTCTGGGCCCAGGTGTCTCTCGGCTAGACTAGCACTGCTGTCCTGTGGTCGGCACAAGGAAACGTTAGTGTTATCATGACTACCACGATTTTGAGGTATTAAAAATAACAGAAAGCTAACGTCCGTGCAATTCTTTTACCCACCTTGTTCTGAGCATTGGGACTTGAACTGGGAGTCAGCTGGCTTTTACTGTGATCCTCTAACAGCAGGGCTCTGAAATCTGCTTTTGAGAGCATCTTCAGCTTGGAAAGTCTCATCTCCTTCAGCACTTGCAGACAGAAGTGCCTGGTCACAAAGTGTCTTTGCACTGCCACTACCATGTGTTCATGTTTCTTCTCTATCAGCATCCCCACTTGGCTGGAAAACACATTAAAGTAGTCTATTACTGTCAGCCTATAAAACCTTATAAGATAATAAGAATTCTGATTGGGGGCTTTACACACCATGGGCCATTTATTTGTGAAATGTACTTGTACGTCAACACCATTTTTATGCCTCATATCAAGCAAATGTAAACTTGCGTTATCAGCAACGACATTTCGTCAAGCAAAATTGTGACATATATGTTTTCCCACAATATAAACACGCCTAACCAACATCTCCAATGATACTGATGATAGCCTACCATAGAGTTGTAGGCTGGCTACAGTTTCCTGTGTAGTGGCAACCACAGGCCCATATGATGCTAGCAATGTCACTCCTACAAATGTATCAATAAACTGCCAATTACAAAATTGCTATTTTGTGTGGTTTATGGTGTCACTCTTAGTGTGTAACGACTTTAAGAGGCATAGTGAACCTCTGCGAGTTATTGCATCACCATGCCGCATTCATGTTGCATTAATTCTGTTACATTATACCGCTTATTACACAGCTACTTCCAAACAAAGTAGATCAATTGAATAATGTAAAACGTCCATAGCAATGTGGCTTGATTGACCAATCACAACCTATTCAACGAGGCCATGTAATAATCAGAATAGAGCAAGCTGTGTGGTATATCTGTTACTGGTGCATTGTTATATCTCCATTTATGGAGACAAATTATCTAAAAGAATGTCAGTCAGTCCCAGTCATTCAAGATTAGACCATCAAAACAATGCAGCAATCCAACAATTATCAGTTAGACATAGATGTCAGAACTAACAGCACCATGTGATACAAGAGGCCTCCCAAACTCACCTGTTGAGTGCGTAGCTCTGCCTGACTACCATGGCTTGGAGGATCTTCATTTGTTGTTCCCCTAGATGTCTAAGGCAAGACAGCACCAGAGCTGTCTCCTCACCCCACACCTATCATCAACATCATCATCAACATCATAGGGCTAAGTTAGATACATAGTTTTACTTGTACATTTTTATATGACTTTAACAAGTTTCCATCTATAAACGACTAACATGAAAGCAACAATATTTTCATTCATGTTTAAAAATTAGATAGCAGGACTTGATGTATGATTTGATAGTTTATTGAAAATACAATCAGTCCACCTGTGCATCATGATCCAGGTGAACCCTCATGTCGTCCAGTTGCCGGCTGGTTGTGGACTCTGACTGCTGGAGCTGTAAAAGCAGCTCCTTCTCTAGATCCAACCACAGCTTCTCACAGCACTCCACAGGGAGCTCTGACTGGGCGGGGAGAGCGTTGAGGAACACCTCCTTGGCTAGCTCCCCAAGTCTCTTTGACCAGGATGAATGAAGCTTCTGGGAATACATATGTGATACCTTTTTTATAAGAATAATGCTAGACATACACAATTTAAACACTCAGATACCATACCGTTAAAGGTCATCCTACCCTCCATAGGTCACAGAGAGCTTCAGCCACTCTGTCATCCTGTTGGAGCTCCAGCTCATTGCTCTGCTGCTGATGTTTGGACATCAGCTCTTGGTAGACCTAGAGGAAAGGCCCAGGTTCAGTTTGGTGCACATTAATTGCACCATTACATTTCATTTCTTGGATAATCTTTAGAGAGGATAGTAGAGAGAAACTGAGGGAAGAGGCAACACAGGTCTCCAGGGGCGTGGTGATTACAGTATATGGTCGACATACTTTTGATTAGTACCGGCCGGGTCCGATCTACCTTATTCTAAACAGAATTTGTGGCAGGGGGCTACGTACAATCACATACATGCAAATCACATACACTGTTCAATGCTGTGATATGGACTGGGGGGAGAGTTACTTACCTTGAGGAAGTGTTGTGGGTTATTGTGGGTTGAACTCAGGACACAGCTCTTTTCCTTCACCTGACTCCTCAGAAGTTTCCTCCTCTTTGACTCTGTCTTCCTGCACTTGTCACTCACCAACTCTTTTGCCTTTCTTATGCATTCTGGGACAAAATAGAGCAAATCTATAGTTGGTAACTGTTTTTTTTTTCTTCTTTTTTTTTCATCAATGAACAGAATTGCAGCTGAATTCAGCACATGAGTCATACACATGAGTCATATATCCCAGCTGGAATCAGAGCTGCACCCCAGCCTCCTCCTTTCTCTTCTCATGTCTCATCTTTGGCTCAAAGGTTAAACTGAAATTCAATGACTTTGCTTTGGACCCAGAATAAGTAACATAAGTTCTGCATCTTATTTGTAATCAGGGATAGAGCCAGCCAGTAAGAGGATACACAGTAGATAATAGTAATAATACAGCATTTATATCTTGACCACCCCAGTCTTCCTGCCATATCTTGCCTGATGTATGTAGACAGTCACCACACTATAGGACATGCCCTCAAGCAGCCTGAACACTGCATTGTGATTAGTGCGGCCTTTGCATTTTAATGACATACGGTGTGACTATTACACAAATACATCCATGCCACGTTACTATTGCCCTGTTTCTACTCTGTGGCTCTTACAAGGCCCCTTTTGCTTGCTATTGGTTTGGGTTTGTTATGTTTTACATGCTTTACAACACGTTTATATTATTACGTTTATAATATTTATTATGCACACACCCCTGATTTAAAGTCCCATTATACTTTGTTGAGAACAGGTGTTGTGCGCCGACAATAGCCGATCTACAACTCACAACACATTGCGATGCATGAGCATAATGGACCGACACACCTCTCATATACCCTAATTTGGATTTTTAAACAATTTGCAACAATATTATATTATTATTTACAACAATCGTTTGGAAACAGCGTTGTCTTATCTTTGGTTACAAACCACAAACTAAAGGTTGTGACTGGTGAGAGTTTAAATGTCAGTACAGCCAGGCATGGTGTTCAGTGCAAACTTGACCTTATTTAGGGAACAAAAGAGGGTTCCCAAGAAAACGGTCTATTTTCAGAAAGCAGCTCATTGAAGTTTGAGAACTAGGCTATATACTTAGTCATATCACTTGAGACACTGCCACAGAAGTTGGGAGTGTTGTTTTAAGAATTCTAGTCCAGTGGTTCTAAAAGTGAGGTTTGGGGACCCTCAGGGGTTCCTTGAAGAGGTTCCAAAAGGACCTTAACAGCTCGGTAACTCTTTGAGAGTGTACAAATGGAACCAAATGGACCATTAAGGATACATTTCCACACTTATGGGGTCCTTGAAATTGAAATGTTTGAGAACCACTGTTCTAGTCATTACATTTACAGGTAGACCCAAGCTCCGTTCTCTTCGTTACCCTCATTGCACTGCTGAACGGCCCCAGTTAGGGCAGCCTGCAGCTCCGACAGGGTCTTCTCCATGAAGACAAAGGTCAGGTGATCGTCGCTCGTCAGCTGCTCCAAGGTCCTGGCCACCAGGGCCTGCCTCAGAGACACCTCCTGTTTCAGCAGGGCAGGCTGGGATTGAAGCAGCCCCATCAACTGCTCCCACCACAGCAACCTCTGCTGGGTCCTCTGAGAGGAGAGGGAAACAGACTTTATAGAAACAAGTGTACAATGGAATCTAAAATAATGCAACAAACGAGGCCATCACGTGCCACTGTGATCCGAATGGTATTTTACACAGATTGGAGTGGGTACTCTTACATGTGGCATCAGATGACAGCAATTCAAACAATATTAAAGAAATTATAATAATAACATTCACTTTTAAGTCTGCTTCTTGTGTGTCACTCAAGTGGTTTTCCATCAACAGAAGAGTATGGGTGAGAGAATGAATGATCTCCTGGGCCTCATCTGTAGGCACAACGCTGGTCCTGTCCAGGAGATGTTGGCACAGGGCCTCCACCTGCCTGCTGAATCCTTTGGTCTGTGAAAAGGCATGGACATCAATCGTTGTTATACAGTCAACAAGAAGTGGAACACACCAATGTTTTGGTCTGTGACACGAAAAACTTTGAAAGACCCTGTCCTAGAAGGCATTGATTAATTTTCGATTTCTTTAATCCAAATGTTTCTCGTGTTTGGTACCATTTGAAGGCTCTGCTCTAGAAGATCTTTCTGGGCTCTCTCAATCTCCTCCAAGGTACAAGGAGCATCTGTCTGTGGGTCCTCATTTCCACCATTAATATTCTGGACCGTTGACAGCTTTTTCTTCAATTCATCCAGTTCCTGGAACGGCAACACGTGATGAGAATGAATCTAAATGTAATTGCTTAATGGCAAGCACAATGACAGTAGTTTGTTTGTTTTTTAAATACAATTACAACCATTAGATGAAAAAGTACATTCATTGTACATGTACAGTATTTGTACCATTGTATGTGTATTAAAACAAATTACTGTGACAGGTCATTATTTCAAATACTGGATCAAATAAAGTATACAATTTGCCTTTTCCTGCATTTGAAGAATATTTGTGGTGAAGTCAGCATCATTTTTGTCTTTGGGAAAACGATGACTGAATATTATCTTCAGAATTTGGAGGAAGATCTGCAACAGAAAGACAAGAAGTTAACCCAAAAACAACGTAAAATGATACATTTTATTTTATTTTATTGATTGTTATTACAATGTAAAAACTAACTTTATATATATATATATATATACACTCACCTGACATTTTTCTTCTTGGAGCTCAGAGCAATGCTGTTGAATATTCTGAAGGGCTAAACAGTACAAGCTGATCCTACCTTCAAACCTGCAGGAAAAAAAAGTCTCCATAAAATAGTACACCATTCTTGGAATGAACTTAATACAGTTCTGAAGCTTGATTTTACTGACATTTTTAAAACCCTGAGTTTGTGTGATCAATGTGTCTAACTGTAATTGCTGTTACAGCAATACGGCAAACTAAAAGTGTGAATAGTTGAGTCGCTTCAGTGCCCTATGGTGGAAAGATCTTTACTGTATACGCAGACAAAACAAACAGACACCCTCAATACAATAATCTAGCAAAACATGGCAAGGTGACAGCTCAACTAGTTAATGTAGGTTTCGTTTCTTGGACGGCCGAAGCTGGATACTTTGGGCCTCATTCACTAAGTTTGTTTACTCTGAACTGAAAAGTTGCATATATGTGCTTAAGTACAAAATATGTACGTATTCCATTTCAATTGGCTATGATTGACTTCAAAGTTTGTGGGCACTGGGAAGTCAATTTGGCCTTCTAGTTTCTTGTTTTTATTCCCATTGACAATATACTCTCTGATTATTAATTCAATAATAATAATAATCAACTAGAAAAGATGCAATTGTAAATTACAAGTGTGGTTGCTGACGTGACTATATTCTACAGTAAGCTAACTGTCATGTGAAGCTTGACCAATTGATTCCCTATTAATTCCCTGTTGGGCAACCACACTAATAATCATAGGCTCATACCCAATTTGTGTCAGTGTGTGTGGGTAGTGGGAGACCCTGGTGAAGCTCTGGTTCTGCAGGCTCTTGGGGAGCAGTGAGGAGGAGATAAACTGACTGCTGTCATCGTTGTCTTGCTCCTGGCTCAGAGACTCCCCAGTTGAGGAAGAGCAGGACTCATCATTGGGCATAGATGGCAGCTTGGCATGCTCGTGTAGGGAGGGGTTAGATGCTCCATCTGCCAGAGGCTAGAATAAAGCAGATCATCACATTTGCAAACTTTGACTGGCAACTTAGTGGTTCTTAACCTGAATCCTGTTCTATTGCACTGGAACATTTCTGATCAATTTACATAGGCAAACCATATTGTTCCTCTGTCATTACAAAATAATGATAGGATTCAGGTTAAAAATATGCAAAGTGATCAAACATACACCAGCAAAATTGACTTAAAGGAAAAGTTATTTCCTTTTACTACAACATAAGAGAGACCATTACATACAGTATCTGTTGTCATATAGTCTGAGACTGCAAAAATCTATAGTGGGTTCAGTTGTATGGACAGTGCCAGTGGTATGAATCCATAGCGGGTTGATTCATATGAATCTACGCTATGCTGCTAATAGTGGTTTCAGTAACATGGATCAATAGGGGTGTCAGTCATATGGATCTACACTACAGTGGCTTCAGTAGTATACTGGTTTCAGTCAAATCTATCTATTAATAGTGTTTTTTTCCACCATGTGGAGCCGTGGTGGTGGCATACAGACAGCACTCATCACCCTACTTTACTTGCATGCTCTGCTGGTCGGTGTGGTGCACTTGTCGTTTTCTTCTGAAAGTGACTATGAGTGCACAAGCCGCAAGTTGGCACCTCAACAGAGTGCAGTCTAGTTATAGCTGGGTTCAGTCATATATGGGTCTATAGGGGGTTCAGTCTTCTTACTCTGTATTTCTGGTTGATAGGGTAAACCACTTTTGCCCTGGATGCAAAAGCAGCCACATCACTGTTAATGGGCGGCTGCTTGTTGTCCTGGAAAATGAATAAACAGAATAAAGAAGTTGTGAACCATTAACTAGGATCCATCAAGACCCCTGAGACATTTAATGTATATTAAATGGCGTATGTTATAAACATTTTATAGCTCTTATACAATTATACAAATAATACATTTACTACTTTGATTGTATGTAGGCCAAACCAGAGTCGTCTAATCAAGGCTCTGGGCCAAGCTATTCCTTGTGATTCTGGAGAATAATAGGCCTACTAACTTTAACATTAATGGTGCCACTCTGAACCTCCTTTTTGCTGTTGCTGACACAGTCACTCTGGTTGTTGTCGACTTCTCCATCATCTGGTTCGAACAATCTCCTCGCATTGTAACCCTATTGCAACAATACACAATACACATCAATAATTGATTCTGTGTGCTTATCATTGTACAACAATCTGTAAAAGACACAGGTTAACAGTTTTAAGAAGGACCGTTTATTATGTGTAGAAGGTGGTGTGATGTAACTAAGTAGATTTGAATTATTATTTATACATTGCATTATTGATACTTTTTTAGTTAAAGTAAAATGTGAGTAGGCCTACTTTTTCCACCACTGGTTATGTGTGGATTGAAGACTGATTGATTGATTGATTGATTGATTGATTGAAGACTTTATTAGAAGTTTGCATAGGAAAAGGTACAGTTTCATTATGGTAAAGTTCACTGGTACAAGGTAAACTAAAGGGAGATCCTAGAAAAGCACTTGGCTTATTTACACAGGAAACCATTGAAGTATCTCATATAACAAGATAATAAGTAGCCATGGGGTTTGAACTCACTTGTCTGGTCAACAGCATAGGCTTCAGGCAGAACCCATACAGAAGACTAGCCGCTAGGATCCCAGATAGCACTCCACATACTGTAGCCACTGTGAGTACTCCTGTGAATATGTGCAGAGACTCTGTGAAACTGACCAATAAATCTGTGGCGCATTCCGTCGTCCACTCCTGCTCTGTGACTGCCATGATCTAATGGTCATGGTCGAACATTAACAACTCCATCAAGCAGCGGCGTGGAAATAAATGCAAAACATTTGCATTGTTGTCGTTTTGCGAATCTCCAAACAAACATCAAAAATGTAGTCTACGAAAACACTGGAAGATCAGACAAAAGCAGGCAAAGTTGAAGATTTCGCTTGCTGCCAATGTTGGATGTTTCCTCATATTATGAACTGAAGCCATTCAAGCCAAATGTAAATGCCTGGGTTTCCGAGGCTAAGCCAAATGCATTCCCTTTAGCCTACATCAAAGAATACAAAACCAAAGTAACTTTACGGCATCAACAGATTCTCAAGGAGATTGTAGCCAATGGAACCCTCGCGTCACCAGACTTGAGCTGTTTCTGCCCAGAGCTCAGATCCGGTCTAGAACATAGAACCCGCCTACTGTATCCGGTCATTTGATAAACACAGACATATTCACAGCCACGTGTTCCATATCCGCTACAGACCCAGACCGGATCAGCAATCTCCAAAGCGGATCTACCAAATCCCAGTCAGCGTCAGTCACGCCTACATTTTGGAGGAGGAGGAGCTCGTTCCTGTAAAAGTTTAGAAATGTCTGCAAAAGTTTTTTTTTCCCATTACCAGTGGATCTGGTATGTAGTGGTATGTTTCGTTAACAGTAAAAGGTAAATGGTTTTTAGTGTGATAACAACATAACCAACCAGAAAAGAAGTGCCCTTGTGCATTCGCAACTGTGTTTATGATGCCCCACCAAGGACAAGTTATTCCAATGTTTTCATCACTGGCGAGGAACAATGGAGCCACTAAATTAGCGTGCGGCTCTCAACTCTAATCGAATGCTTCAGGAGGTGATCACAGTATGTTCTTTTTTATTTCATCTGCAATTGGGACATTTGTTCCGACCTCCTTCGTGTCGTTGCAACAACAATGTGACCCACTCGGAGTTGACGACATGGACGCGTTCCGCTATTTTGGAGGACAGGGCTCTGAGGGCTGAGCATCCCCCTTGTTGTCAACCAAGTTCTTCTCGGGATGTGTCCAGCAGCTACATGTCTGTCTCAAACGGTATCTGGGAAGGACGCGAGGTGGGTGAATCCTGAAGTGAAACCTGCTATAAATAGCCTACATTATGTATGTGCTGGGGTATAATAACTGGGTTATTTGTCCAGGGAGAAGTGTCCCTGCGTATGTCTACTCTAATACAGCTTGCAGTCTGTCACGTTCATGTAGGCTAACAGCTGCTTTACATCAGTAACATTACATAATGCATGTCACTACTATTATGTGTGTCCTTTTTCGCAGGGTCTTTCTTTCGCCCTTTGTACGAAATCAGCTGAGCTGAGTTTCCAGAGGATGGATGGTTTGTGTACTTTTTCCTAAAATACACACATTATCTATTATTGTCAGCGTGTTTGTTATCAATCATTCCATCATATCGCACCATGATGATTGCAATCTAACCATAAATCATAACTCTTGTAGAGGTCGCTTATTGGGACGTTTACTCTCTAAGCGACCTCTACAAGAGTTATGATTTATGGCTAATTGCAATCAATGGTAAACTCCGTGAGAGGTAAATAATATGCAATTGTTTGCTAATAACAGTGGTAGACAATTTAAGCAGATTATTAATGTAGATGTGTAAGTTGCCAGAAGAACTGCAGAGCTCCTGTCATGATTTGTTTCCATTCTCACCCTCCATCACATCACATCACTTCACTAACTGCCCCAACAATAATATTATAATGTAACTTCACAGGAGCAAAGGAAATGTGTGGGCCCATGATGTTCTCCGATGAGGAGGGACCCGTCTTGTCCACAGCTCCTGCCGGCCCCTGGGGCCACTCAATTTACAGCTCCTTTACTTACATGTTATCAGACATCATACGCCGTAGAAGACGGAGAAGCACTCTCACCAGGTACAACCCTGGTCGTACACTGCCTCAGGTATGCTTCTCTGTTTACTGGGAACCTTACTTGTCAGTTGTCACAAGTGCTCTCAAATGCTCTGCTGACAATTCTTATTCGTATATGAGTCGCTATGTGCCTTTTTAAATTAGAAGACATAATTGTGCAAAGATTTATTGTTATATGGAATGTATTACAATGTCTTCCATTTGAATTGTCCTGTAGGTTCAGAGTGTAACAAACCCATCAGCGTTTGGAGTCAAATTCTACAAGTGTGCTCAGGTACAAGTATGACTTTTTGTATTTCTGCCTGTATTGTATTTCTATTCTCAATATGCATATTACAGGTGTAATTGTGCTCAAGTCAATTGTACTATAAATGCAATCAGAGAACCCATTCGGTAAAACAAAAATAATCTGCCTTGAGACTAGAGATTTCCATAAATGTGAATGAACAAATGATTAAGATACATTTTACTCATCTTTATCAAGATCGGTGAGCTTTGTCATTATTAGTCTATCTGTATTTTATGTAATGTATGTTGAGATGAGATATGCCCATGTATGAAAATCATACTTTTTCATAAAGTGTTTCTGATTCTATTCTGAAGTAGGGATGGGACGATACGCAATATTATCGTTTATCGTGATAAAAAACACTCACGATAATCGTATCGTGGAGATTTAATTTATCGGGATATCGTCCTCTGTCATGCACTGGTATCAATTCACCTTAACTAGCTGCATATCCAGTATCACTTAAACCCTCTATAATTGGTAAAAGGTACTTATAATATACATACTTGAGTCCTTTTTTTTCACTCTATCAAATAAGCGACGCGTTGTGAGCTTGCAGATCTGCAATTTTTTGGCAAATGTTCCGCCCCGGGATAATGGATTTGGATTATCACGATAATATTGTAAATCGCAAATTATTTTGTCACGATAATCGTGATATGACATTTTCATATCATCCCATCCCTATTCTGACGTGCTTTTTACGTTTCAATTTCCATGGGACCAGGTGAAGTTTGGTACCGATCCCCCTCAACTCACTTTCTTCCTGCGGGTTCGCAACCATGGACCAGTGGGAGGCACCAACCTTACACAGGTGGCCATCCGTGACTCTATCTCTGGGATAGTACCTGTAAAGACTGAAGGCAAGGTGGTGGAAACAGGGTACCAGACCTTTGCCATCGATTTTCTGCCCGGTAGGAATATGTTTTAATTTGTAAATTACGGTGCCCATGTTGGGTCTTCAATAAATAACCATCTGTTTGTTGGCCTTTTGTCTTTTTAGCTGGGTCCCAACATGTTGTGAATTATACAGCTCATATCAAGACCAATAAGAATGAAGTATTAGACCTTCCAGCATTTCTCACCTTCTCCAATGCCTCTCAGGTACTGTCAAGCTGTCATAGTTCACATTATTGGAATTCTCTCTTCTAATACAGTGGTTCTCAACCTTTTCAGTCTGTGACCCCCCAAAAGAATCATATTTGAACCGGGGACCCCACACCCTGACAAGCACTTGGAATTGTAGTAGTTGAGGCATTACATTTTGTTTGACTCGTTTCCACAATATTGTGAAAATAGCAGATCTACAAGCTCACAACGTCTCGCAACGGAAGATGTTGTGAGCTTGTATTGTTCACAATCCTTGCTTCTTTTTTTATATTATTTGACAATTTGGCTAATGTGTAACTGTAGTTTTTTGATTACTTTTGATGCAGTAATGGTCTTTAAATTGTCACTTCACTGTCATCTTTGTGGGTCCCGATTCCCGACCCACAGGTTGAGAACCACTGTTCTAATAAGACCCTGACTAATTGTGGAGATGTATATTTTCTTGGCCCCTCAGAATGATGTCAGCATGTTTGGTCCTCTAATGGCTAATCTAACCTTGAGCGTGAACTCTACTGACAGGGTAAGTGGTGAGCACTTAGCATATACAGTACATTTACTCAGTCCCTTTAATGGAACCATGCGTCCACAGAATAATGCAGCAGTTGGAGATTTTGTAGTAAAAGTTTGAATGATATTTATCACTTTTATTTCTAGATTTATCCTAACCACGGGGCCCATTGTGCTGGATTTGTCGGCGCTTTCTTTGTGACCTTGATGCTGCTCTCTCTGGGATATTTGGCCATGAACATTTTATGTGTCAGAACTAGACTGAACCTTCTACAACAAAGGGTATTAAGAGACTAACTTTCATGAAGTGTCATCAAAAGGATTTTGTACATTACTACCTTATGTAATACTTGTTTATAATACATTCATAAAGCAATCAAACCATTTTAGCATGTTTTGTATTCTGATAAAATATGTACATGTATTATTCTTTTGAGTGAATATCATAATTTCAGTATATAAATGTATGTATAGTACAATATGCAGTCATTGTATTGTTGCCCTGACAATATGCACAGTTTACACTACAGGCTTTTCTTATTGGTTTCCCTCAGAAGAGGAGGGGGGATTCAGACCCTGAGTTTGCAGACTCCAACATGAGTGAGACAGCCAAAGATGAGGCTGCATTTGAAGACAAGATGGTGGACATCATGGTTCTGGAGGACCCTCAAAACATGTCCCAGGCTCTGGAGAAGTGAGTAGATCAGCACAATGCAGTTAGCTTCAGCTACTTAGGATTCAGTGGTTACTTCCCTTGTTTTCATCCCTCTCTGTTGCCTTTTAATGAATGTTTTGTGTAAAATCTAAAAGCCTTAATAGCCGTAATTCAATAAAGCACCATAAATTAGTTCCTGTATAAAAAAAGCATTATACATTATTTTGAATGCTGCAATGCATCAACAAATACTTTGTGACTGCATGTCTTCTTTTTCATTATATATATATCAGTGGTTCTCAAACTTGGGGTTGGGACCCCAAGTGAGGTCCCCAAATTATTTTGTGGGGTCCCCAGATGATTAGCTTAATGTCATTTTGTTGGTATGGTAATGGTAAGCAAACCAACACAGTAAGTGGTATCTGCACATTTCTAAAGTGACAATTTAAGGACTTTCAAGACCGCTTTAATAGCCTACCAAACTGGCAAAATGGTCAAATATTAAGTAAGCAAGAGGCGAACATTGTGAAAAAAGCAGATCTACATGCTAACAACGTCTCAACGCGAGGCGTCATAATGTAATAAAAGAAATGCAATAAAAACTCATAATGTAATAATCAGCTCATAATGTAATAAAAAAACGAGCGCATAACGTAATAACAGCTTTTCCAATAATGTAATAATGTGTTACATAAAGAACCTCCACATAGGAGGCTCATAATGTAATAAAACTTCATAATGTAATAATGTATTTTTTATTACATTATGAGCTGATTATTACATTATGAGCTTTTATTACATTTTAATTATTACATTATGGGCTAGTTTTTTATTACATTATGAGCTGATTATTACATTATGAGTTTTTATTACATTTCTTATTACATTATGAGCTCTTATTACATATGAGCCGTTATTACATTATTGGTTGCTAGTGCTACACACCCTGCCAACTTTGTTGATGAAGAATGGAGCAACTATCTGCTAAACATGCAGCAAATGAATACATATGGGGATCATTTAACTGTACAACAAATATCCACAGAGTTCAACGTACAGTTTGTGATTGTATCGACACTGGGTGTTGATGCAACATTGATAACACACACTTGATTCAAAGAGTCCAGGAAGCAGAGGAGAGCGCACCACTTAGATCTGTCCAGACTTAGGACCAGAGTGAGGTACGGGTCAGGGCCAGAGTGAGGGACTGGGTCAGGGCCAAGGTGAGGTACCGGGTCAGGGCCAGAGTGAGGTACGGGTCAGGGCCAGAGTGAGGGACCGGGTCAGGGCCACAGTGAGGTACCGGGTCAGGGCCAGAGTGAGGGCCAGACTTAGGGCCAGAGTGAGGGCCAGACTTAGGGCGAGAGTGAGGGCCAGATCGAAGTGGTGCTTCCTGGACTCTTTGAATCAAGTGTGTGACTGGTCCATCAAGGCTTACATAATGGTCCCCATGACCTTCGGCAAAGTGGCCCAGAATTAGCAATGGCAGACTGTCGTCATACTG
This sequence comes from Nannobrachium achirus, assembly GCF_963921795.1. Taxonomy (NCBI): domain Eukaryota; kingdom Metazoa; phylum Chordata; class Actinopteri; order Myctophiformes; family Myctophidae; genus Nannobrachium; species Nannobrachium achirus. The sequence continues at coordinate 37,347,857 of NC_137815.1, forward strand.
ACCACATGGGGATATTATCGATGTTGCATCAACACCCAGTGTCGATACAATCACGAACTGTACGTTGAACATTGTTGATGCTCTTTGTACAGTTAATGGTTCTACACCATGTATTTAAAAATAATGTATAATTTTAAAATAATGTAACATTGTTTGTATCCCCAAAAACGTTTTTCAAAAGGTTTGAGGCTAAATTACCATTCCTGAATACAGAGCCCCTGTCATTTCTGCCTGGCTTTCAGAGCATTTTCAGCTGCAGTACCACCTTGTCCTGAGTGGGAGGACTGTGCTATTGAGCCAGTTTTGGCCCCACACTCCTCCCCACCTCCTGCTCAGCAGGCCTGCCCACCCCTCCCCAACCCTCTCCCAGCTCCTCCTGCCTCCTTCTCAGGCCTGCCCACCCCTCCCCAACCCCCACTCAGCACACAATCGGACCTAAAATCAGACAGCCCGTTCTGAAACCTGCTAACATAGATCTGCCCATAAACTGAGAAAGACACAATGGTCAGAAATAGGACTTTGTGAGGATAGAACCTGCTAGTGGGACACCCAAAAAATACATACAAATTGGAAAAATTAAAATTCATGGTGTATTCCCTTTAAATGATCCCTATATGTATTCATTTGCTGCATGCTTAGCAGATAGTTGCTCCATTTGTCATCAACAAAGTTGGCAAGGTGTGTTACCCACAACCAATAATGTAATAACAGCTCATAATGTAATAAAATAATTAATAAAAACTCATACTGTAATAATCAGCTCATAATGTAATAAAAAACAAGCTCATAATGTAATAATCAAAATGTAATAAAAGCTCATAATGTAATAATCAGCTCATAATGTAATAAAAATACATTATTACATTATGAAGTTTTATTACATTATGAGCCTCCTATGTGGAGGTTCTTAATGTAACACATTATTACATTATTACATTATTGAAAAATCTGTTATTACGTTATGCGCTCGTTTTTTTATTACATTATGAGCTGATTATTACATTATGAGTTTTTATTACATTTATTTTATTACATTATGAGCCCTTATTACATTATGAGCCCTTATTACATTATGAGTTGCTACAGGGTCCCCAGTTCAAATATGTTTATTTTTTTGTATTTTAGTCGCAGCCTAAAAAGGTTTGAGAACCACTGATATATATCATTCAAATTAGATTTTGTTAACCAAAAGCCACCTCCTTTTCTTTTCGACCTCTTGCTTTACCCTCCTCTGTCCCCCGTCAGTCTTGAGATGTCCAGCTTGCTGCGAGCCACCACCAACCTGGAGGCCACCCGGGTTCAGATCTACAAGGACGTGATGGCTGCCCTGCTGGGAAGCCTGCGCTCCCAGGGCAAGGCCAGCGCCCAGGCCCAGCAGAGGCTACTCAGCGTGCTCCATGGCCAACTGCTGGGCATGGAGGGCCGTCTGAAGGAGGAGCGGGGGGCCCGCATGGCCGCGCTGGCCGGCCAGTGCAACCTGGAGACGCGGGAAGAAATGGAGGTTGAGCACCACAGGGAAGCAGCGGAGAAGGCCAGGGCTGAACTGCTGTGTCAGCATGCAGACCAACAGGTGTGGACGGTTACGCAATAAGTATTTGATGGACTGTCCATTTTGCATGGACATACAAAGTCACCTATTGATAAGCTGACTCTGATTGTCTGGTATTCTTTATTGGGAATAACCCCTTGAGAAAAATAATCTTGTTTATTAATTATATAAGGAGGCAAGATATTTGTGGCCTACCTAAGGTAATGCCAGCAAGCGTTAACTATTCATAATCATCATTCATTCATAATCAAAACTTTATGTGTTGTTTCATTCTTGCAGTTTTATAACTGAACAGTCAAGTATATGGCTTATGGAATTGTGGACCTTAATTCCCTGCCATACTGTACATTTACACATTTGTTCTCATTCAAGTTGAATACATTATAATAATGATAATATTCGGTATGCGAGCACATTGTCCTTTCTAAAGTCTGCACGCTTGCATTGTAGTAAGTACATGTTTATAACTAATCTATAAAGGTTTTCAGATAAAGAACATCAACACTGTCCCGAACCTTCCAATCTTTTTGAACTTGGATGTTGAGAAACAAATCAAACAATAAAATCATGAATAAAGTATCTATGATACTGTTAATTTAACAGGAGCTTCTCCAGTGCAGTGTCCTGCTGGAGAGGCTACACAAGCTGACCCAGAGCCAGCTCCAGAGGGCCCTGCTGGTGCGACATGAGGAGGCCTCCGCCAAGGTCCAGAGGCAGATTGTGGAGTGGCGGCGGGTGGAGCTCCATAAGATCTTCTCTGAAGAGCTGGAGGAGGCCACCAGGATGGGCGAGTTGGACAAGAGCACCACCAAGAGCCTCCAGCACCAATACTTCACCTGCCAAGTGAGCACGACAAGATGATTTAAACCGTTTAGGCCTGGGATTATTTTATACTTTAGCTACTGAAAAATAGCAGATTCACAAGCTCACAGTGCAGCACTTGGTGAGCTTGTTTTTTAATAGTTAAAGCATAAAATAATGCTTAATAATGTGTACCCGGTGTAAATGGGTTAAAGCACCACTTCACATTCCTATTGTTCTATTGTTTATTGTTTATTAAATGGATCCCCATTAGCTGACACCGGTGGCGACAGCTAATCTTCCTGGGGTCCATAATATGGAAATGAAAAATAATGAAAATAATATGTATTTTCATGTTTTTATATTTGTATTTATCTTATATAATAATATACATACACATATAAAATACATGAAAATACATGATTACTTTACATGAATTACATTATTGTGTCAAGGATTGTGTTGAAAACCTTTCAAGGCTGTGGGAAAACAGATTTGGAATGTCCTTTTAATATCCAGTATATTTTGGTCAATGCACCAGTTCTGACTGAGTGCAAGTGAATTGACCTTGAATAATGTTCTCTCATTTGCCCAGGATCAACTGGAAGAGGTACTAGATGTGGTCCTAGCCAATCAGCGCTGCATGCTGGCAGAGCGCCATGCCCAGAGGAAGTTTCTGGTCCACAGCCTCCACAGTCTCAAAGGCCTGATTTCAGACACCTTCTCCAACACCTCCTCTAATCTGGATAACTGGTTTAATCATATCAAAAGGTCAGAGCCTGTTGTAGGTGAAAGAGTCACTGCCTTGAAATGAGTGTTAAAAAACAATTACAACCAGTAAGACTCCCTAATCGGGAGATAAGCGACCGTCAGGTCGCAGCGTGATTTTAGGGCAAAATGTGTAGGAGCAGTGTCCAAAAATGTGTTTGAAAAAATCGGCCAGATGGTGGCGCTATATGGGACAGATCCATGTTGATGACATGAGTGTAGACATACTGTGTACCGATTTGCATGGTTTTAGGGCAAAATCTGTAGGAGCAGTGTCCAAAAATGATTTTGAAAAAATCGGCCTGATGGTGGCGCTATATGGGACAGATCCATGTTGATGACATGAGTGTAGACATTCTGTGTACCGATTTGCGTGATTTTAGGGCAAAATCTGTAGGATCAGTGTCCAAAAATGTGTTTGAAAAAATGGGCCTGATGGTGGCGCTATATGGGACAGATTCATGTTGACGGCTCTCTTGGCGCCGCCGAGGCGGACGCGTGGGTACCGGCTTCGGCTCTCCCGGTCGCCCCTAGGCGCTGCAGTGGCAGGGGTCTGGAGCACCAGGAGTCGGTGGTCCCCAGGAAGTCCCCGTGAACAGCCCCGTTTGGGTGGTCATTTGGTCATTTTTGCACTTTTTGGCGTCGGCGGAAGGGGGTCCCTGGAGCTCCGGGGGTCCCTGGTTGTGGATTGGCAGGCAAGGAGTGTGTGTGCAAAGTTTGGCATGGATTGGGGTAACGGTAGCCTCGGAAACCCAGGCTTCATTTGGCGATCGGAAGAAAATGAAGCCTGGGCGATCGCGTTATGATCACTGTTGGAGGAAGTGTAGCATTTCCCTAACCAATCAGAGTGCAGAGAACGTCACACCGAATGTGTTGACATCATGACGCAGCAGCGTTCTCTGCGCTGAGCAGAGCAGCAGAGGGGGGAGGAGAACAAATGCTATTGGTCGGAGACTTGCGGTGAGACTCGCCGCGCCCGCCCATCTGCCTACACGAACTGGTCCGCGTTAGCCTAGTGTGGGGTAGCGGTGGCGGAGATATGAGTTGGGGAAAAGTGTGGCGTGACGGACAGACTGACTGACAGACTGACAGACAGACTGACTGACAGACAGCTGGTGGAGGTTTTGGTAGTAACTGCGACCTGACGGTCGCAATAAAAAACATTACAATAAGCATATGTGTAAACAACCCATGTTGGTGCAGAATGTGAACAAATACCTTCATTCATACCTTCATGTTTTGCTTGCAATGCTGACATGTGAATGAATGACCAACTATGAAATACATTTTTTACAACAGTAGACATCTAAACCCATCACATTTCTCCAAACAATACAATGGGGATGGTGGTGTTCTCTTCTTGTCCACCAGAGGGGGCAGTGTGCCTGCAGAGCAGATAGAGCAGCTTCAGGACAAGGCTCAGAAGGACCTGGTGCTGGTGAGACAGAGGCTGGAGGACGCTCTGAACCAGGAGAGGAGAGCCATGCACTGTGGGCTGGTCAAAAAGAGGAGGGAACTCATCTCTGACATGGTGAATATGCCACTAACACTCACCACTGTCACCAGGCCCCACTTTGAGAACCACTGGCTTAAAATCATGTTTTATTCATTAAAATACGTTCTGGATTGCAGCTTTAATATTAAGACCTGGAAATCATCACTTTAGATTTTTTTTAACCACTTTAACCATTATATTTTATATTTTAGCTATTCAAAAACAGCAGATATACATTTATAAGCTCATGAAAATGCACATGAAAATGTGTGCAAATGTAAGATTTTTTTAAGCAAATATTTTGAACTGAACAAAATATTTTGCGATGGGGGTTGGCGGCAAATACCTATGATTTCGGCGGTCTTTGGACATGAAAAAGATTTGAGCAGCACTGATATAGGAACATAAGTTTATCAGAAAACTGTTCCGGATTGTAGCTTGAACCGACCCTCTTTTCAATCGTCCATCCCCTCCAGCTGCAGACTCACAAGCAGAGGCAGAGGGATCTGTCAGGCCTGTCTAAGAGCCTGGAGGAGACGGTGGACATCGCCCAGCACCTGCACTGCTGGCAGAACCTGCTGACCTCCCAGAGCCTGGAGCTGGCTGAGCTCATCAACAACCTGGACGAAGAGGCTGCCGCAGACATCCGCAAGGTGACACACTTTCAACGTTCTGTTGTTGCTAACGTAACGTGTGCAAAAACCAATGGCAACATACTGCAAGCTATTTACACCAGGGTTCCTCAAAGTAGCGTGCAGTGATGCCAATCCAGGGGTGCCGCAGAATACTTTGATAATATTTGAAATTCAAAGTTTCAGTTAAACCACTTAGATGCTTAGTAAAACAGACCTGAGTTGCACTGTACTTGATGAGTTCTTTTTCCATCTATGCCAACTCTCTTCACCAAAAATAGTAGATCTACAAGCTCACGACACGTTGTGAGCAAGACAATGGAGTATGCAGACTATGCACCAAAAATCATCCCCTGTCTCCATTGTTCCACCCTTTTCTATACTGTAGGTGACAATGCGTGTGCTACAGACTGCCATGGCAGAGGTCAAATCCATCCAGCCTTCTGCAACCCAGGCTCTGCTGACCCTCTGGCCCCCTGGAACCCCACGCTCCCTCCTCCAGCTGGAACCTGAGTCGGGCTCGGCCCAGGGCCAGGGGGGCCAAGGGGGCAGCGCTCTCCTCCAGGCCCAGGAGAGGCTCCACCAGGAGGGCAAGGCGGCCGTGCGCACCCTCAGGTGCACCAGGGAGGCCCTGCAGGAGGCCATGGAGAGAGAGCTGCAGGAGCAGAAGGAGATCAGGGCCAAGGGCCGGGCGTTCTTCAGGTATGTATAATAACACACTGCTTGACAATATCAAATGATTTTATGTGATACATAGTATGTAACTATGTATACAACAGTTCTGGTTAGGTTATTGCATTGGAGAAGAGGTATTCCACTAGTGCTGATAGTCAGTCAGTTCAATGGCATTGAATCGTTTTTCTGTGAAGTATCACTCTGTTTTTAAGCTAAACAAGCAACCTAGCTAAGGTTAGCCTGTTATGCAACCATTCAGTCAGGGCTGACTCTGATGCTAGAAACATTTAAGTAAGTGCCGGACTTTGTTTTAATTATATATCTTTACATTTTTAGGTTTAAAATCTTTAGGGATGCTGACATGAAATTTAGGGGTGCTTGACCACACCTTTTCTGGATGCGCCGTTGCACCGCTATTAGATGATGGTCTGTCCTCTTCATATTGTTGTCATTTAGAGCAGTGGTTCCCAAACCTTTTAGCTTGTGACCCAAAATATAAATTAGATATTTGCCCGTGACCCAAACTAGTAAAAACAGCAGATCTACTTGTAGATCGGCTATTTTCACTACTTTTTTTTTTTTTTTTTTTTTTCTTTTTTGAGGAAAAACTTTACTGGAAAATGTATTGAAATAATAATAATGAATTCAAAACAAAATGTAGGAGAAAAAGAAATTAAGGTCCGACCCACTGTTTGGGACAGTATATGACAACAAACTGTCTGTCTTTCTGTCTGTCTGCCTGTCCATCCTAGGTGTCTGTGTTCCTCCCAGCTGACCCTGTCAGAGGATGACATGCTGAGGATGAAGCTGGAGTTCCAGAAGTGTTTGTCTGTGATGGACCGCTGCCTGGTGCTGCCTCACGCCGTCTCCAGAGCCAAGCTCCACAGCGCCCTGTCTGCCTGGAGGAAAGACATGCATGAGCAGACCGAAAAAACACACACACAGGTGGGAAGAACTACTTTACTAGTGTTAATAGTAACGTTTCTGGGGCCTGCTCTTACATTTTAAAGCCTAATATATACAACCTCTTATATAAGATCTACAAGCTCAACAGTGTGAAGTGCTGTGAGAATTATGTATATCAACCCTTATATTGCACATAGCTACATAGTGGTGCCCTCTAGTGGCAAACTTCATAAACTGGTGAGTGAGTCAACCTCCTCTGGGGGGCGCCCGCTGGCCTACTGGTCCAGGGCAGGCGCATACAATTTAGGCATTGCCACATAGGCATGGATGCCTGGCATGGCAGCGCCGCTGGTTCGATTCCCGATCCGGACGACCTTTGCCGCGTGTCACTCCCCGTCTCTCCCCCCATTTCCTGTCAGTTAAATGTCCTATCAATAAAGGCATAAAAGCCCATAAAAGATATATAAAAAAATAAAAAAAGACAACCTCCTCTGTAATATTTTGTCACAGGCAGACCCTTTGTCACCCCTTTTTATCACTGTCTATAAAAACATATATTTTGCAAGTTTCATTGATTGATTGATTGTATAAGTAATTCTTTATTAGAAGTTTGCATAGGAAAATGTACAGTTTCATGACGGTACAGTTCACTGGTACCATGTCAACTAAAAGGATAGCTCAGGAAAGCACATGGATTATTTACATTGAGATCCTTTTTATTTATTGATTGATTGATTGACATTAATTGGTGAAGGGAGCCTGAAATCACCTGAACTGTTTCTTTAAAATGAGTTTATAGTATTCTCTAATTAAATTAAATTAAATGAAGGATTGGTTGATTGGGTGACAATTCAGTACTATAAAAATAGATTTTATGTAAGTGTTGAAAGAGGTTATGTTAGAGTACCATCTTGGGGCCAAAGTATACATAATTGATCCATCTTTCCAGTTTTTCTTTTTAGTAATCTGCATGTGGTTTACTTCAAAAATGCAAAGTGTGTTATTTAGATACAAGCCAAGGTCTGTTTGCTATCCTTGTTACTTTGTAGCACAAGCACATACTTGTTTCCACCAGGGAGTGGTGGTTGAAACAATAGGAACCCCCAAGTTCTAATCTAGATCCTCAGAAAGGAGAAATATCTACTGTATATAACACGGTATCGTTTCCTCCACAACAGAAACTTATTTCAACCTAGCATTTCTTCTCTCATCGTATTCTTGTTTTATCGCTCCTGTAGATAGTGGGCATGCCTGCATTTATTTAGCCGTCTCTCTCTGTTCTATTGCTATTACTTACGATCACTTATGCAGATAATTGCAATGAAATAAATTCGCAGACCGCCACTTGAGCTGAACTGCTGCGGGCGGTAATGTGAATACTAATGTTTTCTTTGATGTAATAACAAGTGTGGGGAATAGCGGCCAGCAGTGTAACCAACAATGTGGTCCACATCAATTGTGAGGCAACGGGATGACAGTGCATTGTTGCTCGGAGATCATAATGGGCTCTGCAGGGTTTTCAATTGTTAATCACATCATGGGAGTATGCTGTGGGCTCTTTCTCTCAACCACCTCAAAAACATTGTGGCTTTTTGCAGAAGAAGACGCACTCCAAGGGGAAATCCAGCGAGGCCAGACACAAAGCAGACCCATCTGAGCTGCTCGTCTTCCACAAGCGACTGGAGGACAGGATCCAGCTGCTTGACAAGGAGAAGGAGGTGGAGAGCAGTGTCATGGACAAGGTGAAGTATAAGAGAGAACAGCATTATTCTTTCTCTCAGTGAATTATCACAACCATAAATCCTTTTTATCTGCGGTGACTTGAGTGATGATGTCTATGATGGGAGGTGTATGATGCTGTTAGCTGATCTTTACTTGACATCAGACTCCTGAGCTAAACACATGTCACTACCCCCAGAGGTCATAACCAAGAGTGAATACTAACTGTGTGAACTAGGGAAGCGTTTTTTAAATATTCAGTAAATCTATTTTATTAATTGAGATCACACAATTATGGTAAAATATGAATAAGGTAAGGTATTGTAATAACATGTAAAAATGCAGTTTAACCAGCAGCGAAAAACACAGATTTTCATATTATGAATTATGATTATGATTTGTAAATTGCACAAATCAAGTTGTAAATTGTACATATATTTAAAAAACAAAATGAAATAATATTATTGAAATTGTTATTTGTTTAATCTGGACCAGAAGTAAGTTTCTAAATCAGAAGGGATGGGACTTTGAAATGAATTGACTTGACGTGTTTGTCTCTCTGGTTCCAGGTCCTGGTGGAGATGCAGAAGGACCGAGAGAGTGAGCTGCGCTCTCAGGCAGACAGCCTGGCCATGCAGATGGCAGCCATCTACTATCAGAAGGCAGAGAGGAGGACCAAGGTGCTGGAGACGTCCAGAGCCATGCTCACCCTGCACAGCATGCTCCCCCAGCAGCTCCGAGAGGGGAAGCACCTGGAGACACAGGAGCTGGCCCAGAGCATACAGAACCACTGTGCGGTAGGACACCATCCTCTCCAGTTGGATGTGTTTGAAGGGCAAGCACAAGGACAGTGGGAATATTACCAGCAAGCGTCTTGGCTTCTGGCACCGCCCTCGCAAAGCCTTAGTATCCATTGTTCTCATTCTTATTCTTATTTTTGTGCTTTCTCTTCACTTCACGGTATCCATTTATTGTGCACATTCTCCTGCTTTTCTCACACTGCATTGTTCTTGTCAGACTCGTGTCGTGCAAGACTCTTGCTTTTTGTTATCCATCACCATGAAAAAGAAGCTGTGTGATATTCTCATCACATAGCTCATAAAAAGTCTGACCGCTCATGTAAAGGTTAAGTCATTTAGATACATTTCCTTTTAATTTGACTCTGGATGGGGGGTACAGGGTCTAGAAGAAGCAGACCAGCAGCTTCAGAAGGAAAGGGCAGAACTGGGTTGCCTGGAGAAAGCTCAGCCCAGAGAGAAGCAAGCTAGCAACCGTGATGAAGAGGAGGAAGAGGAGGAGAGAGTGTTCCAGGTGCAGCAGGACTACAGGATGGCGACCATCCTCCAGGAGGCGCTGTACAAGTGTGACCAGGTCCTCTTGCTGTTGGACGATAGGTGGGCTGTTGTGTCAGTGGTCAAAGAAAAATAACGCACATCCTCCGTTGTTTAGTGCTGAGCTGACACTGCCAGAGCAGTGTTAGTAGGAAACAAGAAAATAGCTCGCAACTCACTTTCAGTAGCTCCAATATTTATATCTATGCTATGCTGCTTGACGTCTAAAATAAATATTGGAGCTACTGAAAGTGAGTTGCAAGCTATTTTCTTCAGTCAGTGGCACATCATCAAAGGCTGACTGAGAAAGCTTTTATTCCTGCTGATGCATTTCCATCAATAATCAGCTCTATTCTGCAAATGTTATAACTCTCATCCACCACTGCCAGGTTGCAAGGGTTGACAACCAGAGGTCAAGCCACAGAGGATCTGAAGGAACAACTGGAACTCAAGAGGCTGTATGCAAACTGTGACCAGGTCTGACTTTATCTCAATGACTCCTATATAATATTGTTTTGTCATTCTGTTGTGCGGACGTCACGTGAACATATTAATTTTCTAAATGTAGGCATTTAGCAGATGCTCTTATCCAGTTGTACAAACAACTGGCTGACTGGTCGAGTAAAGTGCCAAGAAAACTATTTAGTGCTACAATGTAACTAGGAATGCAGGTAAACCTCAAACCTTGCATGCAGTAGCGTTTTTCATGCAATTGCATGGGGGGGGGGGGGTCCAACCAATCAATCAATCCTCTACCAATAATCCTCTACCAACCGAGTGTTCAATGTCATGCAGGGGTTATGATTAGGGATGGGACGATATGAAAATTTCATATCACGATTATTGTGACAAAAGAAATCGCGATTTACGATATTATCATGATAATCAAAATCCATTATCCTGGGGCGGAACATTTGCCAAAAAATAGCCGATCTAAAGTTTGCAACGCGTCGCGACGCTTTGTGAGCTTGTAGATCGGCTATTTTTTGGCAAAGACATTTGATAGAGTGAAAAAAAAGACTATTTCAAGTAGGCTATGTATATTATAAGTACCCTTTACCAATTATAGAGGTTTTAAGTGGTACCAGATATGCAGCTTGGCAAATAAAAGGTGAATTGATCCCAGTGCATGACGGAGGATGATATCACGACAAATTAAATCTACACAATACGATTATCGTGAGTGTTTTTTATCACGATAATATCGCGTATCGTCCCATCCCTAGTTATGATTGAATCCTATTGGTTTGTTACTTTTTCAATATAGGTATTGAGTTTTTTTGGGGGGGGGGCATCTTTAAGACACCCGACCTGACCCCAAAAAACGTGTGTGTGATGCTCCCTGCAAAGTTCTATTTTGTTTGGAGCCCTCTGTTAAGTCCACCACTGCTTGCATGTGACTAAACTAACATCTAAATAACTTACTTATAGCATCTGTAGATAAGCAAACAGTATGCGTCTATCTGAGTGGCAGTAGCTGGGTGAGTTGAAACTGCCTGCCTGGGATTTGGAAGGTCACCGGTGCTGTTGATATATCTCTGAGCAAAACCCTTAACCCCTAACTGCTCTGTTTTAATAAGGAAAGGAAACTGGTATTCATGTTAACTAATTTAGTGTCTTTTAAACATCAACTGAAGGGGTTAACTGCCGCGTCGTCCTTACCTTTTAACGTGGCGACGTGCGTGCACAGATGGTGCGCGATGTCACGGATCATGTACCAGGCGAGTGTAGAACCGATCACGGCTTTCAAATAAAAAAATCAGATTGAAAAAAGACCTCTCCATCGCTGAGCTCCGTCTGCAACTGTTTACACGGAAGCTAACGGTAGCTGTGCCATGGTCCCGCCCCCAACCGGATACGGAAGTCATATCCGGCGCAGACCGGAAATGCAACCGGAAGCGATTTTAAGCGATTTTACTTTTTAATGTTTTATAGCGATTAAAGCACATTAAAGTCTCTGGACTACCGGCAGAGAGGTACATAGGGATTTTAACGGGACTATCGGGGGAGGCAGTAAATGAGTTAATGATGATGCTGTGTCTGTTTATTCATTGTAGTTTGTCTGTTCTGTCTACTGTTGCCTAGTATGCCATGTTATGATGGAGTCCCGTTTTCTTTTCATCTCAGGACTTGGATTTTGCATCACTGCTGGTGAGGCAGACTCGGCTATCTACCGATGTTCTCCTGGAGGCCCTGCGCCTTCTTCTCCCTACGCTGCCTGAATCTGAGCTCCTCTCAATCATAGACGCCCTCTGCCCCAAACAGCCTCCTGTTTCATGCTCCTCTGAGCAGGAACCCTCAGGGTGAGAATCTGCTTTAAGAAAAATAGGGGTGGGAGTCTTATGCCCTATTATGAGATCCACACTCACTAGATCAGGGGTTCTCAAACCTTTTTAGGCCGTGACACCCAAAATAAACATATTTGAACTGGGGACCCCCACCCTGACAAGCACTTGGAATTGTAGGTATTACATTTAATGTGACTCGGTTCCACAGATAAATATTGTGAAAATAGCAGATCGTTGCGAGTCGTTGTGAGCATGTAGATCGGCTATTTTCACAATGTTCGCTTCTTGTTTACTTAATATTTGACAGTTTGGCCAGTTTGGTATTAAAACGGTCTTGAAAGTCCTTAAATTGTCACTTTATAAATGTGCAGATACCCTGTATACACTTATACTGTGTGTTGGTTTGTTTACCATTGAGTGAGAAAGAAAATGACATTAAGCTAATGTTAAACCACTGCACTAGATACAAGAGTTTCAGCTGTATATTATTTACATTCATATACATTATAAAATTCAGAAAAATATTATGCTTTTTTTTCCTAAGCAAGCATTACCATTGCTATTACCGCTCGGCAAATATCAGGGGGCTTGTTAGAGAAATATCTCAACTCTTGTCTTATCCGTTAAGTAACCATGGTATTTTAAATTGGCATCCAATTTAGGAAAATAGCCATTAGAGCAGCAACGTCTATTTTCCTATCATAACTTAATTTAGGACTTCAAATTTGAAGGCTCTTCTGTAACATGATGATAGAATATATGCATAAGCAGCATATCACAGCTCTTAGGAATATTGTAAAGTATGCTTCTCATCAGAATGGCCATGTTGAATAGACTCATCAGAAATGTATTGTTTTCAGACTGGAAAATCAGTAGATCTTACCACCACACAGAACCATGTGTTACTGAGAAAGTGCATTTTTAGATTCTTTTTTTGAAATTACTCCGCATGACAAGTCCAAACCCCCACAGCTAGCAATTTTGGAGCCATATGCAGCCTACAACAGATGTTTGGCATTTAGTCTGTCAGTAAGTTCAAGCTGTACTGGCATTTACCTGTAAAGGCTGACTGCTCTTTGTTTTGTATTTAAACCCATAAACACACTGATTTACCTTTCAGTAGGACAATAATCACACATTTTCTACCTTAACTGCTGATGAATTGGTTTAATAATGCATCCGTGTCCAAGATATTGTGGACAGATCCTGTCTCTCTTTAAGCGAAAAGGGGGAATTTATATCAAGCCACTGATCATCATACAAGATGTGGTTAGCTCTTCAAACTCTCAAGCCAAGTTTTTTTCTGCATAATACATTTCATTTGAACTTGAATGAACACTAAGCAACTCTCTGAAAGCCATTGTCATCATGTGACAGTATCCACATTTTCCATTGTAATGTGGGCCTTTTCAAGTTTTATTTTTTTCCTCCGCGGTTTAAAGAATAAATAACAAATCTTGGAATAGCTTTATTTTTGTGTTTCAAATAAGAACATAGATTCCTAATAATTCAAAGGTCAACACCTTTGAGGGATTTAATGTGAATGCATAGTAAATTATGATATTCAAAGCAGCTTGCGGTCATTTCACCCAACCCAAAATGCTGGTGTTTTTAACAACTCTCAGTCTGAGGTCCCACAAGGGTGGAACCTCTTCCCCCCATTAGACCAAATATCAAATCATACATCATCATCATTCTATCTCCATCTTCTCGTAATCCATTGGCTCCGTCTGTGGAATACTTACTGCTGTTGTCTGGCCCACACTGTGGTTGGGCTGTTTTTGAATAATACTCTATGAACGATGTCCCCTTGGACCAGAGATGTCTAGCCAAAGGACAAGGGAATAAGGGAATTTTTAGACCAAGATGTAACATCTCTGGTGTTTGGGTATTTGGTGTCTGCCTCTGCGAGGTGTAAGTAATATTCCTACACATTATGTTGGGACTAATTAAAGTACTATATGTGCAAGGCACAAAGGAATTTCAACAGAGCTGCATCTTATCAACTGTACATCTTAAAGCCTTTTCTTTGTTGTACTTTTCAATAATGTTATCAATTACAATTCACATGGGAACCTATATTTCGACATAGTTCATTTTTCAACAGTTCATCATCACTTGACTAACCATGAAGGATTCTCTCCACAATGCACCTTGATTTATAGGCCAGGGAGTCCTCACAGAGCCAGAACGTATTATGGACACCATCTGGAAAATGTTTGCTTTTGCTGAAAAACTGCAGGCTCCTGGATTTGGAAATTGCTGTAGTAATAGTAATATTTGTCCTTGGTTACTTGTGGGTGCTTAATTAGGGTGACCAGACGTCCCGGTTTACCCGGGACAGTCCCGTTTTCAAGCTGCGTGTCCCGGTGTCCCGACAAATATCTCTAAAACACTAATTTGTCCCGGTTTTCAACATTCACTGCAAAATAGTCCCAGTTTTCGCCAGAATTAAAATAATAGTAGCTGTTTTCAGTGGTTGCATAGACATTTATCATGTTCTTTTCATGAAAACATGCTCACCTAACCAATCAGAAAACATGAACAAATTCATTGCGTGTCTGAATTCAACACTGAGCCTGTTTGTCAATCACTCACTGCCTGTTTGCAACCCTGCGGTGCGTGTGTGCACGTGCACAAACGTTAGAGAATGGGCACGCGCGTGCGCGGTAACGTGCGCATTGCTTTTAGGGTCCCGGTTTTAGGCAACAGTGTTTCGCGTCCCGGTTTGAGTGGCTGAAAATATGGTCACCCTATGCTTAATAGTAAATAAGCCAAAGCCATGTACAGTACTGTGAACAATGTTAAACAATATTCAAGGCAATGTGAACAATATTTAAGTGGTTTTACCTCAGCAGAAATGGTAGGCAGTATAGGCACACAAAAACACAACATCCCATTCATCAATACTGATGAATGGGATTTTTAAATCAAAACCTACCATTGTCTACCAAAGTTGTATGTCATTAACATGCTAACTATCAATGATTTGATTTCTCATCACCAGGTGTCCTAGAGGATCAAGTAGAACTATGCTGGTCAAACTAAGGAAAGACATAGTGGTTAGGAATATGCTGAGCCAAAACATGGATAACAAGGACAGATTCAGGTGAGCTCAATTACATAGTGAATAACTCTGTGATACTACAATCTGCTACATTCATTAGGCACAACAATACCACTGGAAAATATTAGTTTTCTGTTTAAATATGAGTTCAACCCACCACTTAAACGCCTAGACTATATAATTTACTTCGAAGACTGGGGTCCCCGAAGACTCGACAAAAGGTCGCCTCCTTTTCTCCCTCTACACCATCTCTCTGCCTAAAATAGATGATCTAAAAGCTCACCCATGCAATGCAGCCGTTGTAAGCTTGTACAGTAGGGGCTCTATTATGATCCAGGTCTTATGCCTTATGCTTTAACTTCTTTGCCTTTTTTTTTTACTATATAGACATATTTTTTAAAATATTTCAAATAGCTGATCTGCAAGCTCACAACGTGCAGATGTAGATCAGCATTTGAAGTATTTAAAAATGTTTTTCAAAATAGTAAAAAAAAAGGCAAAGAAGTTAAGGCATAGCTGTTAAGGCATAGCTGGATCATAATAGAGCCCTAGATCTGCTATTTTAGACTGATTGTTAGCCTACATGATGAACAGTAGCCTATATGGGGACACTAGGGTCCATGGGGTTAAATGACCAAATGACACTTGACTAACAAAGGTTCTCTTGTCCTCCCAATGCCTCAGACTTCAGGAGAAAAGGCCAAACCTGATGGAAAAGCTATTCCACAGTCCTCGACTCGAGGCACTGAGAGATGTCATTCCAGTGTTGGTCGAGGAGAAGCAAAAGGATGGCGATCCTCCTGACACACAGCAGCAGCCTGTTAACAAGTCGTCTGTACAGCAGCAGCGCCAACACACCGTAAGAGAAGGAGCAGTGGAGGCAGACGACGCTACCACTTCCACCAGGTCATCATCAGCAACAATGCTAGGCATCCCTGCTACCGGCGAACGGGTGTTTGTGTTTCGAGATCCGCCAGAATCACGTGACCACGTTGTCGTCCCCAGGAGAAAAAGGAAGAGGAACTTTCTCAATCTGAAGAAGGGCTCAGTAGCCCCAACATGCCAAACGGTGCCTTAATTAGTGTGGTTGCTATAGGCAACCAGACTATTGTTCTAGGTCCGAGAACTTTTATGTCACCCAAAGTAAACCTGTTTTCATTTAACTTTTTTGTAATCCCAAACGTTTTCTGTATCCTTTTCTGTAACCCCAAAAGTCCATTCAATGGACCTTTTCTGTCCCTTTCTGATTGACAATATCATGTCCAATCAGACAGGATTGGTCATGCTTCACTTGACATCACAATATCTAATATAAATCGTAATACGGAATTCATTTCCTTTTTTTAAGATATTTGTTTATTGTTTTTTTTTTTGCACATCAACAATACATCATAGCATATTTCATGAAACGTGCCATGTGGAGGGAAGGGGAAACAAAACAAACAGAAAAGGAAACAAGGTAGCAAAAACAAAAAAAACACATAAAAAACAGTGCCATTTTGGTCACACCATAGCTCCACCATTTGACGTCAAGAGTGTAGAATGTCAATAATTCTGTAGCCAGAAGGGGGGGGGGGGGTCTTATTCAGGAATGACTGGGAAAGTTATTCTGTTTATGTACTCCAGGAAAGGGTCCCATGAATCATGAAATGTCCTGACACAGCCCGTAATTCATTTCCAGCGGATTCCTAGCGACTTGTGTCAGTGCCAGAATTTCTAGTTTTGATATTGCGCTGTTGGTCAGAAACCTCCTTATTAAATATTTTTTGTTGTTGTAATTTATTGCTCTACTTCATCATAAAAGAGTGTCACACAAATGTCAAAATAGAAGACCTACAAACTCACAACAAGTTGCATCATGTTCGTGTTGAGCTTAGCTTGTCAAATCGGCTATTTTGTATTATTTTAAATAAAAGGAACTTTTGTGGACATACAAATGTACAACCTTGACAGCAATGATATCATGCATGATGATGACACTCATTGATGGTAAATAGATCCTACTGAACTGCCAAATATGTAGTGCAACAAAATAGGACAATGTGTTGTATTGACATTGTATTTAGTAATGTAAAGGCAGCTGCTTTTATTTTGTAACCATTTATAGACTGTTTGATATCCTATATATGTCAGGGCAGAAATGGGCATTTGACATTTGTGTGGTAAATAAACAGTGAACAAAGTTCTCAAAGTGGTTTACTCTACTCAGAAGGCTGTATGCAGATTCAAATACATCACCTCAAAAATAGGCCTATTGCAACAGGTAAAATTATGCCAGATATTCATAATGTTCGCGCGGTCACACAGTGGCGTTTTGCACGCGCACCTATTCATTGACAAATTAAGCACTGTTGCATGTTTGTGAATAATAATGTTTTTTTTTTGTTTTTATTAAATCTTTATGCAAATATCTGATCATGACATACAAGACAATACAAAACAGACAATACAGTACAGTACAACACAAATACAAACACAAACGACAAGTTATCAATACATCAATACAAAACAAATCATAGCCAGGGGGATTGTGAATAATAATGTGTTCTACTTCCAAATGCACTGTCGACGTCATCGTCCTTTCCTTTTTCCCCCCCGCTGCGCACCGTCCTTAAAATAGCCAAGCGGCCACTTCCAGAGTCAGTCCACACAGTCCATCTCTCAGACGTCTAGTGACCAGCCAGCTGTACAATGAAGGCTGGACTCGCTGTTTCCCTCTGTTTCCTCAGCTTTGTGGTGTTGTCAGAATGTGCGCCACCGACCTGCTATTCAAGATCGCTCGGTTTGAGCAAAGAAATAATGACGTTGCTTGATAAACTGCATACATATCATCGCACGGTAAGACATTTCGTATGTAGTGTATAATGTGCATGTTGGACAACTAACTTTGAATTGACAAATACATGGGGACTTACTTGCCTAATTATAATGACGTTGGTTTGATTACAGAAAACGTGTGCTGAGGCATTGCCCGTGATCTTCCTTGATGTACATGTAAGTATAGCAACATGACAGATCGTTTGATCATCTGTAAAAAATAAAATAATAATAGGCCTATCAGAATCAAGGTAGATACCTATGTGTTGTTAAAATAAGTGTTAAATATCTCTGATATTGCTAGAGTGTTTGTTCAGTAACAGGAATAGGCCTATCACTGTCTCCCCAGGTCTTTATTAAACAGAAAATACATTTTCAGGTCAGGATACCAATTTTATCCAATCAGGAGAGACAGCTCACACGGGATTATACAGTCTACAGCAGGGGTCTTCAACGTTTTCAGGCCAAGGACCCCTTAGTTGAGAGAGAGATGAAGCAGGGACCCCCACAACCTTTTCATAGATTCTATATAGTTTCATTGTTTGACAGCACAATCGTCAGTGTTGGATTCATGTCAATTTGTGTTTTCAGACATTTAACCACTTGAACTGTCAATACTTAATAAACTTGACCTTTCACTCTGTACTTAGTCTGCTCTTTTCCCCTCTACACCAGAGGTGTAGAGGCGAGGCATTGTGAGCTTGTAGATCTGCTATTTTTGGCTGAATGTTCTCAGAATATGGACGCTAGGGTTCAAGTGGTTAATATAATAAAGGAGGAAAAAAAGTTTCTATCACTCAAAGATTTGGAGGACCCCCTGTAGTAAATTTGAGGACCCCCTAGGGGTCCTGGACCCCCTGTTGAAGACCCATGGTCTACAGATTAAACAAGTCAAATTGGAAGTGATGACAAAGAAATGAGCAGACAAAATTGGATCAAATTGAAGCCGATAAATGGGTAATCTCTCCTGATTGGGTGCCATTGGCAACCCACCTGAAAATGTACTGTTTATAAAAAGAACTATTAAAAAATAAAACGTTTTGTTTTAACCACAATATCACTTACCCTACCTTAGGCTTTAAACACAATCAAATTGAAGAAGATTAAGTTAACATGACATAATGAAAAGCTAGGCATCCAGCCACATGACTTCCAACTGCCAAGTGGGAGAGAGATCGTGGATGAAAATCTTATATTTCAGGAATTCGAGGTTGCCTTGTTGTTGCGTGATCTCATGCTTATTCTAATATGATAATTATGTCACTCTAGAATGCCTGCATATCTGCCAAGCTCCGTGATTTTCTCTACGTGCTTCTAAACCATCCCAGCCAGTATTGCAGAGAGCGTCCAAGAATGGTTCTGCTGAAACGGAAGATGCAGAACTTGTATAACATCATAAACAAAGTTTGTTACCGGGTAAGATAATCATAAAAGTACATAGCATTGTTCAGCATCATCTGTCGAAAGACATGAAGCTTGACTCCTTCCTTGTGCTGTGTTTGCATGTTTGGATGCCCCCACAGGACCTTGTGTTTTTCACAGATGACTGCGAGGCCATCGATACTGGACATAGTGTCCCTCACTATGGAGAAGACAGACTGCAGCTTCTGCAAGAAGACCGATGAGAGAGAGGCTCATATTCACACTTCACTGCTCTAATACAACATAGCCTACACATATCAAGAACACAGAATGGTAGTATATGTACCGCCATCAGACAGCCTACGTCAGTACAGCGTATGATGTTTAAAGGCTGTACAAAAACATGCTGTGGTCTTTCAACTCTTACCTATAGCTGAGCTTGTGTTATTGGCTTTACTGGAAGGCCTGTGTTCGTCAGCATGTGTGTGGCTACATTCCATCAAGGAGTGGAGAACTTTCCACAGGAAATTTGCCGAATGCCAGCCATGCCGATGAAAACCTTGAAATAATAAACCAATAAGAAATGTTTGTGTGCCAGACTTAGCGCTGCTTATGCACTAGGGCTGATCAAAGGTTCATGTATCGTTAAAGAAAAATATCTTGTGTTGGCCTAACCCTTGGTATGACTAAAATGTTTCTAATTAGTATACTTATGTTGCATTTTGTAAACGTTTGAGTATTTGACATGACGTTTGAAGACATAGTATAAGAAATACCATAGATAGGGTAATGATAAGTCTAGCTTAGCATGTTTTAACATTATTTTTTATATTATAAATTGAATGAATGTGAGAATTAATGAAAATGCTGCTGTTCATATACCAGGGGATGATCTGGTCGTAGTCATTACCTCCAGAAAATACATGAAGGCCTGGTCTCATACACTACCACACAGACTACATGTCAAAAATGTTGCAAATATGCAGCAGGTAAAGGTCCTCTTTGGTGAATAAAACATCCTGAAATAGTTTGTGACGATGTGGTTTCCATGTACGGTATATGCCGGCTTATGATTCTTCCATGTGTATCTTATATTAAGTAATAAATCCTTTTTCATGTATCCCTTTCTATCTGTCTACTCGGTACATGTATCTATATCTTTCTTACAGTCTGCCTGTCTATAGTGATTCCCAACCTGTGGGCCACGAGAGTATGGCAAGTGCATGGGCCCCCCAAATAATTGGCAAAAACACTAAGAGTTTAATAATAATAGGCTATAACATTAACAATATTTAAAAAGGATAATGTTACAACATGTGACATGGTATTTGTTTGTATTTGAAACATTGTAAAATGTGTTTTACCAATAGGCCTGAGCAAGTAGGCTATAATAATAAGTAGGCTATTCTACGTTGGTTCTATTTATTTTTTTAAGATTTGTTTTGGGGCTTTTAAGCCTTTATTGATAGCACAGTAGACAGACAGGAAATGGGGAGTCACAACGCAATAAAGGTTGTCAGGAACGGGATTCAAACCAGCGACACTGTCAGGCATCAGAGCCTATGTGGTATGCGCCTGGACCGGTAGGCCAGTGGATGCCCCCTTCCTTGGTATTTGGCTTCTGTGTTCAGATGTGGTGGGCCACAAACGCCTTCAAGATTTTCAAGTGGTCCCCTACCAGAAAAGGTTGGTAACCACTGATCTAGTACAGCACATACACAATTAGAATTTTACATGTTGTTTTTCTGGTGTACCTACTACCAATAAATAAGAGCTTAAAGTATACTAATTCTATTCATCCAATCAGCTTAGATGAGTGGGTCACAAATGCTTTCAAAATGTTCCAGTGGGCCCTGCAGAAAAGGTTAGGAACCACTGATCTATTACACACAAAATAGTGGTTCTTTGTGTAGCTCATAGAAATAACATTTAATGTAGGGTGACCATCCGTCCTCTCAAGCCACTGCATGCATAGTTCTTTGAGGTTCTCTACAACAGTGGTTCCCAAACGTTTTAGCCTGTGACCCAAAAGAGAAATTAGATGTTTGCCCGGAACCCAAACTAGAGAAAACAGCAGATCACAACGCGTCGCTTCGCACCATAGATCTTGTAGATCTGCTATTTTCACAACTTCTTAAACATTTGTTTTCTAATTTATGGGATTTCTTAGATGTTTCCTTTATTTATGACGGAAATTACTTCGAAAAACTAAGTAAGAAAAAAAATCATGAAAATCTTGTTTTGAAATAATAATTCAAAACAATATGTAGGAAACCAAAAATGAAGGGACCCACAAAATCGTGTCTGTGACCCACAAATGGTTCCCGACCCAGTGCATGGGAAACAATGCTCTACTAGTTCTCAGTTTCCCTGGGTCCTGACTGCCTAATGTGCCTATGCACTCCACTGAGTGGACTGTAAAGGTGTTGACAATCCAGTCTGATATCATATCAGCCAACTTCTTTTAGTGCTTTGTGTGTGTGTGTGTGTGTGTGTGTGTGTGTGTGTGTGTGTGTGTGTGTGTGTGTAACATAATTTAGGGAACTACCCTATTTAGTTTTCACCATATTTCTATGTTATTATTAATATGTCTGCAATAAGTAGCAGGTCTCACTCTCATGTAATGTGAAGTGGTGTGAGATGCAAACATTTCGCAGCAATCACTAGGGACATGTTGATTTACCTGAGACTACATTTGCAGTTTTATTTGTGAACTCTGGTGCCCTCTGTTGCATTTTCTGATACATGCACTACAAGTAGGCTATATTAGGTAAAAAGTAAGAAGACGTCATGACATCGAATAATAGCCTAATTGTATTTGTTTATTTAATAGGATAGAACAATTTTCATCCCTATATCTAGAAAATAATTATGTTTACAGTGAGTACAGTAGACCTATACTAGCTCTGGTCCATCGCTTTCACCTCCCGCATTGCTCCCGGTGAAGCTCTGACAGACCCGTCGGGAAACGCATGGACTCGAGATTGTCGGCCCCGCCGAGCGCTCAATACTAGTGAAAATAAACAAAACCGTTTCACTACTCACCAAACCAATGGTCGTTTTGCGCTGTTGAAAGTCTATTCTCCGCGGTGGTGAACCCCTCAGCACCCCACCTACTCTGTAAAATACATTATTTTTGGCATGAAATAAAGTGCATCCAACTCGACCGCCGCTTATTTCCGGGTTGTGAACCATTGTATCTGCGGTGGCCGCTAGGTGGCCTGAGGTGTGTGCGTTTTATTTCATGACAAAAATAATGTATTTTACAGAGTAGGTGGGGTGCTGAGGGGTTCACCACCGCGGAGAATAGACTTTCAACAGCGCAAAACGACCTTTGGTTTGGTGAGTAGTGAAACGGTTTTGTTTATTTTCACTAGTATTGAGCGCTCGGCGGGGCCGACAATCTCGAGTCCATGCGTTTCCCGACGGGTCTGTCAGAGCTTCACCGGGAGCAATGCGGGAGGTGAAAGCGATGGACCAGAGCTAGACCTATACATGACAAACCCCAATACTTATGCCTAAACCTTACCTAACCTCAAACTAAATATAACATTTCTCAAAATGTTTTGGATGGGTGGATGCATTGATATGGGTGCCCCCACCACTCTTCCAAGGTGCCCAGAATCAGATTGTTTTGGTGCCCATGCTTCCTGTCACCTTTTGGAACATGACGAACGTTAGCATTGTTGGCAACAGGAAGTTATGGAGTGCAGAAGTGATGTGAACATTTCGAGATGTTGTCGATGAAGAGTGAAGACCATTAACCAATCTGAAGAATCAGTTGAAGAGGTTTGAGTGAGTATGCAGGCAGACCAAGGATGGAGACCTTTGTGATAGTCAAGCCCGGAAATGACTAGGGCGCTGGGCCGACTCCTCGTCCTGGATGAGTGCGGTCCTTTCTGGTCTCGGGTTGGAGCCTCTTGTTTTCAACCGTTTTCAACATCAACTGCTGTATTCCTGTCTGCCTAGTGCTGTGTAGTGCAGGTATGTTTCTCCAACTTTGCATTTTTTTATTTTTATTAACACTGCTATGCATTAATTATATGAACTTACTGCTCCTAGAAGACGTGTGGTACGCTCACTGTTTGGTCATAGTTTAGTTATGTTATGGTAATCTGACATAAGGTCACGCATCCCTGAGTGAACGATTTTTGGTGAACCCATAGCCTTTCCTCTAGCACCACCTTTGGGCCAAGATGTCCAATTGAACACAAGAAATGTAAAAAGGGATTGTGGGTATTAAAGGGATATTTCGCTTTTGATCATTTTATCGTCTAATTAGGCTTTTATTAAACCGTCAGATTATCAACGACCGTCCTGTTTCAGGGCTAGCAAGGCTTTTATGAACACCCTGAACAGATTTTAATTTGCTTGATTAGATATTTTATGTAAATGTTTCCAGGCCCAAGGCCTCTCCCCATACACACCCATTGTAACTTCAAACTCCATTTTAACAATGATAGATTCATTAAAAACACCCATTATTTTTTCTGGTGACTCATACTACCCTCCTAATACGTGAGCAGGCCGTGTTTTTTCAATAACTTTTTTCATTTATTTTTAATAATTCTTTGGGAAAATGGAAACAATTAAATACAATAGAATATTATTAAAAATACATTTAAAAAGTAATCAAAAAACACGGCCTGCTCACGTATTAGGTCAGAGGTCATATGTCAACAAGGCAAATGTTTTCCTCCTGAAGAGATGCATTATGGGTACGTCCACATATCTCGCGACAGATGCATTGACCCCATCCACTCCCATGTTAAGAGAATAACTCGGAAGAGGCGAGACTCTGATCAAAGATGCATTATGCCTCTGTGGGGTCACAAGCTCAAGGGTTCAATACAGGTTCATGGTTCAGCACTGCTGTACTCTCACCCGGTAGAGACTCACATTTAGCTGCTCAAGTGTGAAAGTTCAAAGGCATGTGCTGCAGGCTGCAGCCATACGAGCCAGATATCTGAACGTACCCTATGTGGACCCATTGGTCCGAATCTCATTGTTCCTGGCTACATCCCATTAATCTGAATCTGGTGAATGTTAACCTGGTAAAAATACTATGCCTAAACCTAACTCTAACCTCAGTAAAACTATGCCTAAACCTAACCCAAACCCTAACCTCAGTAAAACTATGTCTAAACCTAACCCTAAAACCTAACCCTGACCAAAGGAGGACTAATGAGATGTAGGACTTATGGGCAGTCTGCATGGGCAGACAGTCAGCGGCAAGCAGCAAGCAGCGGCAAGCAGCAGAACTCCCATCCACTCCCATGTTAAATTTAAAAAGAAATTGTTGTCCCATGTTAAATGGAAAAGAAATCACACCCAATGTGAAGTGAGCGGTGGTCGTGCTTGCATAACGTCTTCAATTGGTAATTGGTGATGTAATATAGAATACACACACACACACACACACACACACATTGCTGTGGCAAAACGCTGAGGAAAAAGACTAGGATATAGGTCTAGGATGTAATTGGTGATGTAATATGGCTACACACACACATATTGCTATGGCAAAACGCTGAAAACACATTGCTATGGCAAAACGCTGAGGAAAAGTGGCTACAGATAGGTCTAGGATGTAGTTGGTGATGTAATATGATGTAATATGGCTACACACACACATATTGCTATGGCAAAACGCTGAAAACACATTGCTATGGCAAAACGCTGAGGAAAAGTGGCTACAGATAGGTCTAGGATGTAGTTGGTGATGTAATATGATGTAATATGGCTACACACACACACACACACACACACACACACACACACACACACACACACACACACACACACATATTGCTATGGCAAAACACTGAGGAAAACACATTGCTATGGCAAAACGCTGAGGAAAAGTGGCTACAGATAGGTCTAGGATGTAGTTGGTGATGTAATATGATGTAATATGGCTACACACACACACATATTGCTATGGCAAAACGCTGAGGAAAACACATTGCTATGGCAAAACGCTGAGGAAAAGTGGCTACAGACACACGCACAGCCACTCTATGGAGCGGTTTACCACCTAGGGTTAGGGTTAGGGCTAGGCCGTTGCTGGTGCACGTGCACAAGCGTTGAATTCAACGCTTGTGGTTGCACTGCTCAACTGTCACCCTGCTCAACTGTCACCATGCAGTGATAGGCACTGGGACAGACCTAAACACCGGAAGACCAGCATTTTGTTGACACTCCCATTAGCCGCTCAAGTGTCAAAGTTCAAAGGAATGGCAGGAAATGCCTGCGTTTGGAGTAATTCCGAGCTTAACAAGCTAGATGTGTGATCGCGCCCTATGCAATGAAGTTTCATGGATGTAGGTCAAACGGCTCAACAGTTCAAAATGTCATCAATTGAGTGCTGCTGTAGTGCCACCCTTTGTTTTTTTTCTCTGTAGTTTGTCATGACCCTATACCATACTTCAAAGTTTCGAAAAAATATGATGCTGCATTTACGTAGTTGGGGGCAGAAGAATAACGACCCAAGCTATTTGGGTCATGATTTTACGACCTACGCTTCAAGAGCTATAGGCCGAACCATAAAGTGGGCTGTTATAGTGCCACCATGAGGGCAAAAGGTGTTGTAATTTTTTAGTAATTATTATGAATATCCCCTCCAAGTTTTTAAACTGTATCCCTTACAGTTTCTGAGAGAACCATACTTGAATGGGAGTCTTCGCATTTTCCCATTATAAGTCAATGGGGAAAAGCAATTCTCTAATAAATTAATATATTAATATCAATTAAACTATACAACATAATCTCTTTCACATATTCTCAATTCCTCGATTTGATTCTCGATGAAGCCGGTCGATTGGACATATGGCTCAAGTCGAATGTGTGCCGCGAAAACTGGGAGGGGTAGAGGGACAAAATAAAGTTATGCCTTAATCTGACTCTTCTCGTGCCTACTTTTTGTGGCATCCTGTGGGTTATTATGTAGCTCAGCAGGAAGCCAAAAATATTGCTGTTGTACCCATCCTGATCCGCCTGTTGATGCATTGGATGGACAAAAATATATTGTAAAATAAAAGACGTGTAAGGTGTAATTGCGACCGTAGGTCGCAGTTGTGAATGGTCACAGCTTGACCGTATCTCTGTCACGCCTGACACTGTGGTTCCCCTGACACATCACTGTGACATGTGATGTCACCTGTGATGTCACAGTGATATGTCAGGGAATCATGCTTTGACATCACTGTGATGTCATGGGAACCACTCTAACAGGATCCCTTTTATGCCCATATATGGAGATCCCTGATGTCATTAATATTAAGCCCATATCTAACAGGACTTCATATGGGAATGCCCATATATGGAGATGTGATAGACGCCATAGGATTTTCAAATAACGAATAACTGAGTAAGCATAGCTCCATATACCGTACATGGATCTCCATATATGGGTATCACTGTACCAGGGGTCTCCATATATGGGTAACTGGTCCGATATATATCATGGCCAGATAGCCAAGACATTGCTTGTCGCCCTGAGGGGTCTTACTAGTATTATAATGTGCGTTTTGTGTGTGCGCGCGTGTGTGCCCACACAATGCGTCCTCCAAAGGAATGTAAAACAATTGGTCTCCCCAAGCCTCTTGTATTTACTGATCTGGCAAGTTTAACTGCAAAGCAACTTTCATTATCCAGAACTTTATTTAGACATTGGATCATACGATTCCTAATTTTACCTCGTCTGGAATGACTCCAAACTGCTTTGTGTTCTATGACCACTACTTTGAAGCTCTGCTTTTCGTCAAGCCCCCTCAGCAACACTCACTCCTCGGGAATGGAGACATTACAACATGAAATCAACTTACAGCAATGTTAACTGAAATTCTGGTTCATTCAAAACACGTCATCAGTAGGAGAATACACACAAAAACAAGCTTCTGCATTTAGAATGCAGGTGCATACACCCTTTTGATTGATTATGATTCTACCTGTTAATTAGTGTGGTTGTCTCTATAGGAAACCAGGCTATTGTTCTTATCCATCTTTCATAGAGTAACCTTTCTCTGTAACCCCAAAAGTGCATTGCATTCAATGGACTTTTTCTATAACCTTTTCTGTAACCCCAAACCCCCATTTAGTGTAACCCCAAGTCCATTGAGTTAAATGGTGGTGGTGAGGATTGGTCAAGCTTCACATGACATCACACATAGCCTATAAATAGACAACCACACTTGCAATTTCTCAGAATTGCAGCTTTCTAGTTGACTGTATTGTTGTCAATATGTGTGTTGTTATGATATAACACGCAAATTACATAACACATCACAGTAAAATGCTGGGGAAACATGACATAAGAAAGAAAGAAAGAAAGAAAGAAAGAAAGCATTTCTTGTGAATCAGTGACAGGAGGCTTGTTTAGAAGTCAAGCCACACAGTTGTAAAGCTTAATTTGCTTCGTTGATTGGTAATCATTAGATGCTGGAGGGATTGCAGGCACCAAGTTTAATTTTGTAGCATTAATCCAAACAGAAAACACAACATTTAAACAGCAGGGGATCGGCTAATTTCACAATTTTATGTTCTGTGACATTGCACTAAAAAATGTTAAGTGCTGCATTGTAAAAAGCCTACTAATTTAGCCAAAGGGTGACAGAAACGATTCCCGGCTTTGCTTGAAATAAATTGCCTTGTAAAAGGCAGATCAGAAATGTATTTAAATTAAAGGCTCAGTGGAGCTGTATTTTGGTGTGTTTTAATCATTTTGTTTATGGCGGTTTCAGGCAATTTTCCATCACATTTAATGTTTTTTATTGTATCTTAAAACAAATGCTGCCTCATTAGCTCACATAAGAAACCCTTTCCCTCTTAAATTCCCAATAGATGATTGGCACTATTCACCAGTGGTAATTATTATACACAATAAATTTGGCTGGAGATGCCATTTGTATTTCACAGTATTTGAGTGTCAACATTCTCAGATGAAAGTTTCCCCACCTATATCGGCAGTAAATGCACCTTATAAATGGAAACTGTTTTATTGAGTTAGTTACACCGTACACGATGAAGTAATTATTGAAAAGAGGGTCATTTGAGGACTCCTAATGTAGCAAAACGGTGTGAATAAATACAACAACTGTTGGATTAATAAATTAGAGGGGTGGCAATGTTTATTTCTCCCCCCTCACTCCTCACTTTAAGACCAACGCTAATGGTTGTAAGTTATTTTTGGAGCTGTGTGGAACACAAGCTCCCTATACGTGGCCGTGTGTGTAGGTATGTGGGTATGTGGGTGGGTGGGTCTGTGGGTCTGTATGTAGCCTGTATGTAGTAACCCTGGGTGACCAGAGAGGTGCTGTTGAGTCTAGCCTGCCCTGAGCATCAACTGCAATACACACACACACACACACACACACACACACACACACACACACACACACACACACACACACACACACAGCTCCACTTCGAACAGAGGTTCGATTTTAAGAGACTCCTGGCAAAACACAGTCAAATGGTTGCTATGGCATAATCTGAGCTAAGATAGGTCACCATGACTATACTAAGGCTCTGGCTGCCATCGAGTGGACCACAGGAGAATAGACTGTTTCACTGAAAGTTATTAGGCTACACACAGTACACAGCCATGGTTTCACTGCTGTCGTCTTGAAGGCACCATGTCAGTCACCAAGTCGTCACATTGAGAGATGAAACACTGGTCTCCAGATCAGGCAATAATAATCAATAACAGTCGCTGATGATGACCAGTGTGTACAGACTGAGGCTGTAGCTAGGAATAAACAAGCCATTGTGCTTTATTGTTTTCTTTTTATCCTCTGAACTATACTGTCCTGTATAGGCTACTGTGCTGTCAATCGATTAATCAAAGCCTTCCAGCCAGCATTGATTAATCGATTGATTGAATAGGCCTACTTTATTAGATCAGGTCCATTTTCCGTTTTTTGATTGATTGTTTGAAGAATTTATCAGAGGTTTGCATAGGAAAAAGTACAGTTTCATGACAGTACACATCTCTGGTACAAGGTCAACTAAAAGGAGATCCTTTTTCGGCTTATTTAACCACTTTATGTATCTCATATAACAACATTAAAACATTAATGCATTACATAGGCTAAAGGCCTACTACAGCCTCTGTTTATAGCCTAAGTAATATGCGAGCCTTAATTAGCCAACTGAGTGTATAGCCTACGACCCTATCTGATTCTGAAGCAACATATTTGATTACTTGATTGATTGATTTATTAATACTATAGTCTTTCACTCCTTCCGAGATGAGTTGCGATTCAGAATCAGCACAAACAAGACCGCGTGTGTGAATGAATTCGGAATACAGCTGCATGTGTTATAGGATAATAGGGCAACATTGTAGGCCTATAAGCTCCCTAATCGCTTTACTCATCCATGTTTAACACGATAATAACGAGAACAGTGATAAAGACATATAGGCCTGGCAGTAGGCTAATTTGTTTTAGGTCTTATAGCCTATGTTGACCATAAATAAAGCTATATTTGTTTTCACCTAACCCACCTGCAGTGGATCTTTTACGCTTTGCTCAGCACTTTCTTTTGCACACATCTCAGTCCTGAATAGGCTATAGATAAGTGCAAAGATATAGCCTACATCTGCACCATGCATTGATACGCGGGTGGCAGCCCCTTGAATCAGTCCTGTGACATGAAATTGCAACATGTTAAATATTTAATTTATAACCAAATAGTCAACAGGCTCATTTAAAAGTATAGCCTATTTGCGGTGTTCCAAATTGTTTCCCCCATTTGTGTTTCTAATCATAGATGTTCGTTTGTCCATTTTAATTTCCGAGCAGAGCAGAGGATGAGAGAAAGTTGCTTGTAAATATTATTAGTTTATTCTGTTGTAGTCGGTTGAGCGGCTGTTTTGGGTGAACAGTCAGTATGCTACTCCCACTTTAAACGGAAGGTGGTGGTGTGGTATTTGAAACCATGCAAGATCATAGCATGAATTCCCATGGTGTATGGGCCTTTACTGGCAACGTGAAAATATCAGTTCTATTTCAATTATGCCAGTTCCGAATGTTTAAACGTATATAGGATTTTCATTCGTTTTATTAAATATGTATTCATTTCTGCTGTTCCTTCCATGTTGAATTGAAGACAAGTGAAATACATTTCCGTGCATTTACGAAAGCAACATAGCAATTGTTATCCTCTCCAGTCCAGTAAATTATTATCAAGTCAGCACTGAGTCTATTTCTAAATTATGCCTATACATAACAGAACTCAAACACATGCGGACAACATGCATGTTGTTTTGTTTTGTTGCAAAGTGCAAGCCATGTAAAGTTGTTCCCAATCATGATTGGGATAAACTTTAAAACTACATGGCTTGCAACTCACATTATCTTCGTTTTATATCTATAGAATATAAAATGCAATGAGTGACTTGAAGGGTGAAACACGGAATTGAGTGGCTTTAATAGGCTAATATTCTGTTTATAGCAAAGATTAAGGACCGATCTGATCCTATACTAATAAATTAGAGGTAACAAGTAAAAAAAATGGAGGACTATCCTGGTGATATTCAGGGTTACACTCCCATATTTTATTAATGAAACCAGATTAAATTAGTGGGTGAAATCTATTTGCGGACCCACAGTATATATCACGAAAAAACTAAATTAGCTAAATGTTTACAGCCTAAATTAATCCGTTATTTCACTTAGCCTATAAACGTTGGATGCATAGAATCAACTTGGATAAATCTGATTTACAGGCGGGTCAGCATCGTTAAACACCTGCATGTGCAGGGCTCTTAAAAATAAAATATAGGCTTTTTTTTACTTTCTTCTCAAACTTCAGGTAAAAGGACAGAATAAAATAAGTTGCATGCATGTATATCTATCTGATCTTGATGATAGCTGCGGCTCATGCATGGCTTTTGTTTCTTTTTGGCTTCTGTCAAAGATAGCAGGGAACCAGAGAAAAGAGAGAAGTGAAAGAAGCGATGGATTGATGCCCTTTGGTTCTTTTGTTTAACGTGTCTCTCCTTTCAGTCGGAGCGTTCATCCGTGTGATTTCCAACTTGTAGTTAGGTATTATTAATTGATCCTGAAAGCTGAGCTGCGAGTGAGCTTGATGTCCTGGAGGGCGATACATATCGTGGGAAATATAGTGTCAGTGGCAACGTAAAATACAAAAAAACGAAGGGGAAAAAAAGAGTGAAATTGTTTTTATGTCTTCACGATGATAAACTGCATTTCGGCCATTTGAAAATGGCAATAGCTCAGTTGTGAGCTTGTAGATCTGATTATCAATTTGAAAACTTGAAATGGGACATGCGTAAATGGGTATATATACGTTTACTTTTGGTATGCAGGCTTATAGCCTAAATTGTGACGCCAATACTTTTGTAGCCTACTTTTACTCATTTTGAATTCCGGACATATAGGCTACTTGTAACAGAGTAGGCCTATACGCTGCAGCATATACTTTAACTCATGTAAAAGGTTTGAGTACTTTTTCCAGCATGCACTGGAGGTTTTGCTCGTCCCAGTCCCCCGTTGACATTTTAGGAATGATAAAAGTTCCGCCTCGCCTGGAGCTACAGCCTCGCTGGAGCCGCGTTCAGTCTGCGGCAGATTGCCTTTGCTCATTATAGCAATTATTTTACTCCAATTTAACCCCTGCCTGAAAGGAAAGGAACGCCAAAGAGAAAAGCCTTCAAAACTGCCGTAGAGTGGCCTGTAATTTCCCCATATCTGATACCTGTTTTGTTATTTAAGTCTTGTCTTGATAGCAGCAATTGACTGAACATTTATTAAGCTTAAAGCCCCGCACTCCTCTGCGCTCCCAGGAATGTCAAGTGCTCTCTACCGTTTATGTGTCGAATGACATGCATGCTTCTCCATGCTGCATGTGTCATCTGGTTCATTTTACACTCGAAATACTACATAATGACACACTAGCGAATCGTTTACAAGCAATTTGGCTCTAGAACCAATCTCTGCATTTATCAGGAGTGTTTTGAAGTTGTCGATACTGGTCTCTCCTTCCCCGCCCCTTGAGCTCCTCTGGCGCCAACAAAATCTGGGTTAGTTATTTCAAAGCAATGGGCAACAGCTGTAGAAATACATTCCACGTTTTTGCTTTAGTGCAATGACACTTGACAAGTTTAAATTCACGGTCTTCTATTAGGCCTATCCTAGCACGCACTGCGACGTAAGGCTATAATAGACGTGTTACCCCACATGAACATAGGGCCTACATATCAACATGAGACCCTACTGCAAGTAATGACAAGTATTACAACAACTGCATGTTGTATGAACAGGCAATATTCACAAGGTTTTGTGGACTAGGCCTATTCTTGGTGGCATTCTTTTTTGGGGGGGCCAGTTTGTTTTAGGCTACATCACATGTTCAAGTCTATATAAGTCTACACACTAACCTGCTTCAGACACCCTATAGACAGAGGGAAAATAATATTGATATATATTAGCTATACTATTACTATTGTCAATATGAAATAAATACAACCACCATATAACACTATAGAACTAATTGCCATACCTTAAAGGTTTTATGTTTAGACACAAGCCATATTCCATGGTGCAGAAGCACCCACCTCTCACTAGGCCCAAAGTCAGAGGATCTCTTTAAGCCATTGATCAGTGTATATATCAAAATATATACTTTATAAAAATATTTAATTTATCAACTGAAATAATGTTTTTTCTCTTGTGTTTAATCATCCTTGTCAATAGGCTATACACTATTTCTAAGTGGAGTGTCAGTCAAAACGAACAACCGCTTAATGAAAAAAGAATAAACAATTTATTGTTAATTTATGTCACAAATATATTCATAATATAAATGAGGATATTCTTCAAATATACATTATTTTACAGTACACAAATCCCTTCCGAAGGGAATCATTCCAACAACAGACAGTGCTGTTGTAAAAAAAAAAAAATGCTGTGGTTCTCCAATTCAGCAAAAGAGCATTCATTGACAGACACACTGGAATCGGTATGGATTCAACACACTACTTAACGCATTGATATGAATGCAACATGTACGGTGTATGTGTGTGTGCAGTGTGACAGCAGTCCACATTAAGTGATGAGAGCCCAACCTACCTGCTGGGGTTCTTATGTTTGTTGGTGCAAAACGTCAGGCGTGTGCGTAAAAGTCTGTTATTGGCATAACTTTGCATATAGCCCTTGCCCTACTGTAGTCTGTAGTCATGGGCCGTGGCGAAGTGACGGGGCTATACGTTTGACACACTGTGTGGCAATATAGCCTACTTGTCCATATAGGCCTACTTGGCTTGGCTGTCAAAGGCTTATTAGAACCAAAGTCTTTCTCCACTCCTGGAACTTAATGGCGTATATGGAGGAGATGCGGGTGGACTTCCGTGTCAGCTTGAACTGCAAAATGAGGTCTGTGTTCTCAGGCAAGGTGGTACATGCTGTATCCGACGTGCGCGGCGTAGAGACCCATCGGAGAGACCGGCAACGAGTGCCTCTGGAACGGATGAGAGCCGCCGTAGGAGGGGACGTGCGCACCGAGGGGAAAGGATATCCCGAAGGCCGGGGGAAGCATGGGCTTGGCTGCCATTTTCAGTTTTTCCAGCTCTGCCTCCTGGAGCCGCTTGGCCTTGGCTCGCCTGTTCTGAAACCAGATTTTGACCTGAGTCTCCGTCAAGTTGAGGGAGCTGGAGAACTCTGCGCGCTCCGCGATGGAGAGGTACTGCTTCTGGCGGAACTTCCTCTCCAGGGCCAGCAGCTGGGACGTGGTGAACGGCGTCCGGGGCTTTCTGTTCGTCTTGTGCTTTCTAAGCGGACACGCAGGGGGACTCAACCGTCCTGTGGAAATGAAATAAAACCTTTTAGAATCATGTACTCGATGATTCGGCCTTGGCACGTAGCCTATATGACAAAACTAGTACTATATAGGCCAGTGTTTCTCAAACTTCCAAGGTCTTCCCTTAACTCTGACAGAATACAAATGGAACCAAATCGACCCTAACAGGTCCATTTGGTTCCATTTGTATTCTGTCAGAGTTACAGACTTGTAAGAGTCATTTTAGATCCTCCTAAAGGCACCCACAGTCATTGAAATCCACTTTGAGAAACACTGCTATATAGGCTATATTGACAAGCCATGCCAGATTACGATGGCTGTTATGGATTTGAAAATCCCAAACAAAATCATAAAATGGAGTTTGTGAAAATGTAACGTCGCGGTTATTACGCGTGCATTGACGAGGGAAAAATAAAATAAGTCAAACTTACGTGGCGGCGTGGGAGAAAATCGGGGACTCTGTATCCAAGAACTCCTGTCTTTGCTGTCCGGGCTCTCCGGTTTAATCAACACGTCGTCTTGCATGTTCATTATGTCGCCGACCGAAAACGAGGAGCCCATGCTCAAAGAAGCGACCGTGGAATCTAAACCCATCCTCGGGCCGTGCGCTTGGGACGTCCCGGCGACGATGGACGGGTCCGCGGGGGACGACAAGTCCCGGCTCGGCTTCCTGTCAGCCATCAGCGCCTCCACGCTGAAAGGGAGAATAGCGACCTTCGGCTTCATCATGCCCGTCTCCTCCGCAGCAGCGCTGATCAGGCTGGTCTGCATCTCACCTCTGCTGCTCACGAGAACCGACCGAGAGGCGATGTCCTCCGCTTTCAAGCCAACAGTTAAAGCTGACATGGAGGCAGCAGTTGGGGCCATACACAGGTCCGACTTCCACTTGAAGGTAAAAAAAAAAAAATACAAATAAAAATAAACAAGTCGTGGGGTATATCGAGGAAAGGAGTCGCAGAAAAAGTTGTGCTGCTCCTAACGTGACGGCATCCTCATGTTTATGTGACCAAATTGGCGTGCACTGCTATAAGGCAGGCGTGGGGAGGGCGCTGGCCAATCAGAGACGAGAGGGGGCAAGGCTGATTCCCACTCCAGCAACAGACTCGGCTATTTGACTGGGAAAGTAAACAATAGTTATTTTACAACAGAGTTCAGATAAACTGAACCAAGTCCTTGACAGCGTTCATTAAAGAGCTATAATTCCCACTAAAAACGTTTAACCCGACAGATGATTGTACTGATATAGGCCTGCTTGTAGCCGGGCTACAAGTAATGCCATGGGCATGTTATAGATAGCCTATTGGGGTTTTAATAACCATGGGGTATCTTATAAGTTTTAATTTTTTAAGACTGACATGCTTTTTGTTATGCCATCCCCCAAAGTCCTTGGGAAATGTATCTGTGATTCAGTATGAGAACTATAGGCTATTATATGCTAAAACTTGAAATGCAGGGAGTCCTGGAATATTGCACAACAGTTTACTGCCTTCCTTTATGCGCATGGGTCTCTTGCAGTGCGCTGTTTATTGATGGCTGCGGGGCTCTAATCAGATTGAAACACACAGGCCTTCGCAGTCATTTAGGGGTAATTATCGGGCTTGGGGGAGGGATCACTTGGATTTTTTCCCTTTGACTACATCCATTAAAGTCAAAAATTATGTGGAGTCGAGGCAAGGGGGAGGAAGTAGCGTGCATAGCCAGCGAAAGATTTAACCCAGGACTGTCATTGATTTACCTGCTATTCCAAGTAGGCCTCTATTGCCCATATAGTGCTCTTCTTTATATTCAGTCTCTTATGATCACAATAAAATAAGTTATCCAACTGCCCCCACATTTGGCGAGCTTGGATCTATTATAGTGTTGGCATAAAAGCGCATCTTGCCATCATTAACTTTAATTCCATCACTATCCAAAAAATGTTCCTTCTCATTTCATATTCAAACACTTGCTTTAGAAAACCCCGGTGAAAAGATGAAACAATTCTCTCTTTTTTTGCGGTGTAGCTCGTTCTCAGGGAAAAAAACGTATGCGTCGCTAATTGCTAAGCATAAACAATCTGTCACGATTTGTCAGTCTCCCTAATAGGCAGACAAGTTATGTTGTTTTTAGGCGCCAGCAGCGGCGCGATCAAAGCGCTCGACTTTAGGGAGACTATTGAAAAAAGTTGAACCCGCATCAAGAGTGCAGCCCGCCTCCTCCTCCACCCGCCCTAGCCCTGGGACATTAGGCTATTCAGAATGAAAAATTAGCTTTCTCAGCCGATCGCACGCCATTTCCAACTATTCAAATGAGCGCTAGCTGGTGTAATAGTAGGCTATACTCCGCGGAAAAGGTCAGCGCTTCCCACTAATTATTTTTGAGAGAGCCCCCTCGCTGAAAAGGATTCCTCAGTTCCTTTGCAGGCTATGTGGTGATTAAAGTTAGGGACTGTTGTACCGAGTGTAAATTCTTCACTTTAGCTGTGTAATTACAACATTCAAACTGTCATAGAGATTTAAGAGGGATGCTCTCTGCCGTATAGACAGTCGCCCCATTCTCTGCGTGGATGTTGATGATAAATGAGAAATGTGTGTGAGAGGTGACCTTTGTTTCTCAGTCAAGTTGAGTTGACCACATCTGATAAAATTACATGCAATGCGTAATTTAGCATTTCCTTAATTCCGTATCTGGAGTTCTAGTAGTAGTAGCCTATATGTGTGTGTGCAACCCAGTATGTTTGGAAACACTTAAGCCCATAACCTGCAGTGCGTGGCACTGCGTGTTCACCGCCTTGCCTCTTTGAAGTCAACTGGGTCTGCAGCGCTCCTATGTGCACGTTTGATGTTGTGTGTGTGTCCCCTCTCTGCTCTGCTTGGGGCTTAAACGCGCACTTACTCATTCTCCTGCATGCACACACACCGACTCGTAAAGTGAGTCTGCGTAAACACACAAATAGGCACACATGAAATACATTACCGTGTCTACCATTGCATCAGTTCCCTCAAACATGTTTCACTTTCTTTGCTGGTTAAAAAGGGGGACTCTATATTCCGTGCAGGCAGACAAAAGGGGGAGATTGATTCACGAATGCAAATTCCACCTGGAAGTGCGCCTTCGGGGCTATCTCTCCACTATCTGCTCACTTCACTTTGTGGTTGACTTTATTTGCCTTGTGAACATAGGGATAGTGGTGTTTGAAAAACGATGTTGGGTGACAATTAGCATCCCAAACACTGGGCCTTTGAGAAGAGTGATGTGCCCACGGATCAGACGATTACCATAGCGTTTCATTTAAGAGCCGAGGCAACAAATGAGGGTTGAGCTAAGATACAAAACAATGTAAGCCTCATCAGGCCTTTGTTTAACTTCATAAACTACCTTTGATTTCGAATCAAGAGGCAGGGACTCCAGACAAAGGGCCATTGTTGTCTCCTCAGAAACGTTGTCTTAACCCTTTTCATGCAAAGTCTGTCAATTCGGACTTAAAAGACATAAAAGGCCCAGTTTGATGTCAAAAGAAAGGCATCTTAGGCAAAATATTTGCACTTGGGTGAAAGTAAATGACTTTCGTCTGGACAATGACATCGCACATGATGTGAGTATAGATTAGCATTCAGATGTAAATGCTATCCACTCCAGTTTACCTAGAACTTCGCGCCAGCTACAAATAAATAAACAATTATGTTAGAACGTGTATTTATATATGAATTCATTTAAATTGTTTGATTCATTTGTCACATGACCTCTGAGAGAGAGGGTCGGGATCTCGATGCTTTTCGCGCACGTCAGTCAGAGTCGGCATTTGAGTGGGTTGAAGTTAATTTGATCGCGATATTATGATGCAGTTTGGAAAGATGAAAGGGACAGCCGGCCGTCTCCTCCAAGATCGCCATAATTATAGATAATGTATCCTATTTCAAAGCAATTAGCGCAATCAGGCGGAACGAGGCACTTTGCTGCCAGTAAGTAACAATGCCTCACGGTCATTTAAGCTTCGAAATGCCATTCACACTCCAAAGCTCACAGGTCTGCTTGCAGTCCATTGACTCTGTGAATTTAGCAGGTGTATGTGTTCAGAAGTCATACCCTCTAGGCCTATGTGCTATAATGTTGAGGCGCGCGCGCATGCACGCACGCGCGCGCACACACACACACACACACACACACACACACACACACACACACACACACACACACACACACACACACACACACACACACACACACACACACACACACACACACACACACGATGAGCCAAAACGTGAAAATAGCAGCATATAAATAGAGTAGGTATATGGCTGCCTGACCGGATTGAAAATATAAACATAACATATATAAATGTATTTATAGGCTATGTTTTTAATTATTTTACTCGCTGAACATGAGTGACACTCAATTTTAATTATTATGACCTAATTTGGAAAATGCTAGCTTAAAAGGGCTATTTATTAAAAGGCATAATTCTGCACTCATGCATCCCCCCAGGTCCTTGCATTCATTCGACAGGCACCAATTATATTGGCCTAACGCAAGAAAAGATAAAAGTAACAGCCGAGCATCCTTCTTCACATATTATATCTATATATTTAAAAGCATGATTGTTTGGAATGGATCGGCCCTGACGGCCCATCTTTTTGGCTCAAAAGAACGATAACATGTCCAGTACAGGCCAGGCCTTAATTGCTATCAGAAGTTGGACTGCAGCAGCAGCAGCAGCTGAAAGCTGAAACACTTCAACTCTGGAGCATTACGTGAACGCACGCGTCACGATGAATCATGAATGATCACGATTCGTTTGAAACCTGCATGGGCAAGACGACTGTAAGCAGAACAACGTTGATTATTTAATATAGGCTAGTCTATTTAATGATGTTAACTCTGCGATAATCAGATCTATCACGGAATGTGAACTTCTCCATTCATTCTCCCTCACCTTTTCACGGGTGACAGCCAGAGAGGGATGGACGTATCCCACAGTGATGCGCGCTCAGAAAAGGGGAGACTCTCAGTTGTGTTGTCGCCAGCCTAGCGGGACACCATATTGTTGTTGGAACTGCGTCTTTTCAGGGCAAATATTCCCGTGACATCGTCGCGTCGAAAGCTCGGAAACGCTTAATTTGTGTCATTCCGCCAGAGAATGCGACAGCCCGGAGATCTGCTGTTGCCTGTGGTGAAATGGAGCCAAGTCGACAGTAATATATAATATTGACATGGAGACATTTTTGTTCCATTTCTTTCTTTCTTTCTGTCTGTCTTTATTTTTATTTTTTCCCCCGTTGGTTGCCTAACCTACATTTTCTATAGGTAAAAGAAGAATACTTGACTCAGTCGACTGTGGACACGTTGTGCAAAATAATGCATATTATTGAGTGGGCAGCATTGAATAAAGTTTGTTGTTTTTAACATTCCACCAGACTTGTAACTTGATACGATTTGAATTTATTCTCGATATAAATTGTATTTATTTTTATTTATTACAAATTATGATAATAATAATATTATTAATAATTATTAGTATTAATATGAACAATGTCCAACAATGGGCAAAATCACACAAACGTATTAAAACTACTAATAGCCTAATAATAATTATTATTATAATAATAATCATTGGTTTAATATATATTTGTAAATGTAATGTATTTCAAACACATAGGCCTAGATGAAATAGCCTACAATTTGGAAGTCAGTAACTATAGGCTACAAAAATCAGAGCCGCCCACAATTATTGTTTATAAATCAAAACGTTATTTGTATCGAATGGATGGGTATTTTGGCCTTACATATTCTATACACATATACTCTCACGCACGCGTCGCGCACACAACTTAAACTTGATAGTATCACGCGGTCCCTCAGTCCACGCATGGCCTGACCCCTGGATGACATGAAAATCAAAATAATTTTCCTGGAATAAACGGCCCGTATCTTGACGTCTGCACCTATAAAATGTCTGGCGCACAATCCTCTGTTGAAGATAGATAAAACTCCGGGGCTAAAATTTACAACATTCCATCCCTCAATCAAAGACATCTCAATTACCCCGAGGTATTGGTGTGAAATTGAATTATCGCCCATTTATTTCTCTCACGTCATTAAACATGAGTCTCCCCACTATAAAATCATTTGCAAATCACTGGCCTGGCTAATATGATATAGGTCGTGTAAATAGATTGATTAAAGCCATGACAAATCATTGGAATTTTAGTTTGATTAAGTCCATCATTTACAGCCCTTTCAAACACCAAGTGCGCGTGTTGATTACAAACTAAATAGCTAGTCTTAAATGAAATGCTTAATAAGCGCATAACAAGCAATAGTATATTAGCAACAAATCATTTTCTATAACTGGGCAAGGATGAAAAGATGCCCAATGAATCAAATAAATTAAGTCACTCGTAAAAATTGGTACTTTTGAACATTCTAAACAAATTGTATGAATAATGTAATAATAATAATATTAATCACCATCATAGTAATAATCATAACAATCCAAATCATATAATAATCAAAATATAGTAATTGTTGAAATTTTCAGTGAAATAATTCCTGTAATCTTTTTGATAACTGTGTTAGTATTTTGATAATATCTCACTGTTTAAGATTTTTGTATGATATTTTTTTCTCATAAACCTGGTTAAAAGGATAATAATCACTGATACGAATTATGAATTGGTCCATGGATGTTTTTATTTTGTTTAACAATATCCTACTGTAAGTTTTCTACAAAATCACGATGAGCTAAATTAAAAATAAATACAAGTTTCTTCAAATTTATTCCCAATACGTCTTTGATATTTCCCTAGAAATAATTATGTTGGGAAGTTGAGTAGGC
The DNA here is from genome assembly GCF_963921795.1 of Nannobrachium achirus. Lineage (NCBI taxonomy): Eukaryota > Metazoa > Chordata > Actinopteri > Myctophiformes > Myctophidae > Nannobrachium > Nannobrachium achirus. The sequence continues at coordinate 37,388,907 of NC_137815.1, forward strand.
CTAAATTTCTTAACTGACCTGTGTGTGTGTGTGTGTGTGTGTGTGTGTGTGTGTGTGTGTGTGTGTGTGTGTGTGTGTGTGTGTGTGTGTGTGTGTGTGTGTGTGTGTGTGTGTGTGTGCGCGTGTGCATGCGTGCGTGCGTGCGTGCGTGTGCGTAAAGATAGATTCAGCCTCTTGTAACCCCCATCTATCCCCTGCCGTCCCCTGACTCCCCCCAACCCCCCCACACCCGCTTAGAGAGCAAAACTCTTGTCAGTGACCCTTCGCTGACTCCATCTCCTCTAATCCTTTAAACTAGAAAAAAGCCCCCTGCGGGGGCCTGGTCCCTTTCCTATGTGAAAGTCACCTGTACCCGGAGATGTCTACAGTCCAGTGGGCAGCTAAGCAATACAAATTTAAGATAGTTCAATATTAAATATGCATTTTCTTTCCAAAATGCAAAATAGTGTGAAATGGGGGGGTTAAAATAAAAAATAAATACATTTCTGTAACTGTAGAGAACAAACAGCATATTTGGTGTAGGCAATTTTATTTCAGTTCTAAAAAGGTGTAATAGTTGTGAGTGACATGGACATGAACAGTGATATAAGTAGCATCAGTAATTAGGCACACACACACACACACACACACACACACACACACACACACACACACACACACACACACACACACACACACACACACACACACACACACACACACACACACACACACACACACACACACACACACACACACACACACTTTTCCTAATAAAATATATATAAAAACTCACCCACCAGGCGGGTGAATAATGTCTGTGTCATTAAAAGTGCAGTGCTATAGGGGCAAAAGTAGATGAATTGAGTTTGTCACATGGTTTATTGCAGCAGTAAGAACAACAGTACAACAAAAGAATGGGGCAAAAGTACACCTGAGGCTGGCTAAATAGTGCAACGTCAAGACATAATAAGGCATATGGTGTTATTGAAATTTTTTAGGTGTTTTGATTAGCAATAAATAATGTTCTGTTATTCCCCCTCCCCCTTAAATGCTTGCTTAAATGATCATGTAATTAAAGGAGTTCGGTATAAACAATGTTGTCAGTTGTTCCGTCGTCATCACTTCCAATGACAGGGTGTGGCTGTTTCCCGGCTGACTGGTCCGATCAGGGTTATCTGAGAATTATATAGCAGGATTTTAGAAAAGAAAGGTAAATTAGAATGTAGAAAAAGAAGTGTTTGGGAAAATATGTCATTTGATTTTCTCTTCCGACTTTCCATACGATGCACAACTGAAAGATTTGTATATTGTAAACAATATACTATATATGTAATATATAGAATTAATATAGTTTGTGTATGCATAGTGTCAAGGACATTATGTGTAATATACATGATGTGTTGACACATTTTACTACATGACTAAAACGTGGATGCAAGCAGAGCAGGTCAGACATAATATTAGTGTTTGCATGTGATGGGAGGATGCAATGACTTGCGCTGTACTTGTTACTGTAACTGAACAATCACTGACATTGGGTACACACACACACACACACACACACACACACACACACACACACACACACACACACACACACACACACACACACACACACACACACACACACACACACACACACACACACACACACAGTTATTACAACCCTTTTTGAGCGGTGGTCACAACGCTCCTATACGTGGCCGTGTGTGTGGGTCTGTCTGTCTGTCTGTCTGTTTGTCTGTTTGTCTGTCTGTATGTCTGTCTGTCTCCGGGTATGTAGCCTGGCCCTGCAGTAACCTTTTTTTAAGGGAGGGGCGCTGTTGTTCAGGATAGGCCAGGCATAGGCCAGGCACACTCACACACAAACACACACAGGGGCCACACACACACACACACACACACACACACACACACACACACACACACACACACACACACACACACACACACACACACAGGGGGCACACACACACACACACACACTCACACACACACACACACACACACACACACACCACCGCTCAGTTCACACGAGTGTGATTTTTTTAATTAAATATAGAATGTAATATTCAGGCCTATTTTATACAGGCTATTTGAAAATAGGCGATATGGGACGTGTTGTGAGCTTTCAAACATTTTAGTACTTTTACTCCCCAAACGGGGTCTGGAGGTCCTCCCCCCAAAAACCTTTTGTAGATCTGTGTTCTGGTGAATGTTTTATTTTTATAATTTTATTATGCTTGCTTTACTCGCATTGGAAAAGGGTGGGTAAAATATCAGCAATTAAAATGCAAAAAGTAGGTGTACAGAATTTGATTTGATAAATTAGGAATATATCTGAATATATCTGTGAGATTCCATGCACTGCCCACACCCCTGCGCACATAGTAGATGTAATGTCCTGTGTTCTGGTGCATTTTTGGAGTTTGATACAAACACTGGGTGTACAGGAGTGTTGGCAAGCCTGTACACAATGCAGGGGCAAAGAGCTGTATTATTCACTTTTGTTCCCTTTTAAGTGTATTTTGATGGTAATACTTTTGTACTTTTACTCAAGTAACACATTCGAACACACACATTTTACTTGTAACAGAGTACTTTTTTACCTAAGTAGAAATATTTCAGTACTTTTCCACTCGCAGCATCAACGGACGTTGCTGTTGGTGTTATACACCTTTTCGTGACCTATAGAAAACGGTGACTGCGATGTTTTGTTGTTTTAAATACACAGATGTTGTTTGTTTTAGGTAATTTCTACACACGTTGTTGTTCATAGCTTAGGAGGATAGGATCGAGTAGGCCATGGGAGGGAGAGTAGCCTACTTTTACCTAAGTAAAAACGTACTTTTTCAACTCTGCATCCAAGCATGTTGCTGTTATACTCCGAATCGTGACCTATAGAAATCGGTGCCCACAACGTTTTGTTGTTTCTCGCACACACGTGTGGTCGGCGCGCATGTGTGCGTGCACATACAAATGAGAGTGAATAAAGCAAAAATAAACAGCACAATATGTCAGCAAGTGTTGAAAGAAAGTAAACAAAATTAAGTAAATAATCACCTGTTGTTGTTGCTGCTGCTGCTTCTGCTGCTGCTGTTGCTTTAACCACGGTATAGTAGTTGCGTTTCTGACGGCCAAGGGATGTCTTTTTTTTCGTCCCATGTTTTTACACGGGAGGTGTAAAAGGAAGATCTGTCCCAACGATGTCGTGTCTTGAATTTGACTTGGAAAGATTGCATCGCCGACTACTGAGCAAACATGTGTTTAACTTTAAATGGATTTACAGTCCTGCTGTTTGCTGGTGTTGTGTCTGTGTGACGATAACTCTGCACCAGAGCAGTACGTGCAATGAGTACGTGACGCGAAGAGTACAACAGCTGTTGGCACATGCGCAGTTGGTAATGGGTGGTCCTAGCGGGCAAAATAGCTGGCTAAAAAGCGCCTGAATAATTTTGTTTTATATTAACTGTACGCTAATGTAAGTACATTGATGGTGGCAAATGTGCCTATAACGTTGGCAGAGTACTGATCAGTACATATGCAAAGCGTGGAACCTCTAGGATTAGTGGTTTGCTGGGAATAGGGAGCAAACGCCATTGCCACTCCATGGACGGACTCCATGGACCCCTTCTCCAATTAAAAGATGTAAGATGTGGGCAAAGCCTGAAATGATGAGGAGTCAGGCTCTCCTACAGGTGATGTCCTCTGCCTCACCGTGTCTGCCTGTGGCCGGCAGGATCAGGCTAAAAAGACACTAGAGATCTCTCTGCATGCCTAATGGGCCGGACAGTAAACCCCACAGCAAGCAGTCGGCAGCAGGATCGCTGTTAGATTCTACATTTTGGAGGATGCTGGGCACACCACACCACACCCACCCTCTCCTCTCTCTCTCTCTCTCTCTCTCTCTCTCTCTCTCTCTCTCTCTCTCTCTCTCTCTCTCTCTCTCTCTCTCTCTCTCTCTCCGTTCTCTCCTTTCTCTTCTGCTTTCAGTAAAAGGTTTGTTCTCAGTGAATCCCACCAAACTGTGACAAATCCAAAGTTTTTAAAACATTTAAATGTGTTGACATTGAAGGGCCTTTGTAGAGAGAGTCACTAACAATCCCTGAAGCCAAATAATCACACAACAAACAGTAGAATTAAAAGGAAAATGTTTTTGTTAGACATACAAAGAAGGGCAACTAAACATTGATTTTGGTTCAGACAAGAGCTCGTCGAGGACATTCAAAGGGGTGAAGGCACAGAAAGTTTTGGATGTGGTTTAGCAAAAAGATAAGGATTTACAAATTATATTTATAGGCCTCCTGTTAATACGCTCCATTTAATACTTGCTTGCAAGCCATTTTTGGTGGGGTGACCTGTAAAGTACATTGCTGTTACCCAAGTCCATAATAAGAGGTTTTGTGTGCAGAATGCACCATTTTAATTCTGAGACAGTTTGTCACAAATGTAATCGATTTATCGACCAAAGTAGATGACATCAACACCGCCAAGTTGAAGTGGTCGAAGGCTATGCTAAAATGTATGTACTTGCAGGTGTGGCAGTGTGTTCAACACATCATTACATCATCCCTGGTTCAATTCTGTATGCAGACGCCTCCCTATTCCTGGCTCAATTTCCCCTGGTTCAATACTGTCTTGTCTCAATAAACGCATGAACTTCCTAAACAAAATCATGAATACAATGTTTTCCCCTGAGGTACTGAAAGACACATGAGATAAAATTGTATCAGAACTTTATTGTCATATCACACAATTACAGAAGTAAACAAGTGTGTGATTTGTTTTAGTTTTGTTTTGTTTTCGTGCAAGCTCTCTTCATTGCAGTTACAGGAAGAGTTATAATAGGGAAAGAAACACGTAAAATAACAGGAAAGGCACAGTCAAATCAAATGTACAAAGTCCATTACCTGTAAGGTGCATGATTAAAACATAGCAATGGATAAATGGCACTACAGAGGAAAACATATCAGCATTTAAAAATAGCGGCAGGTAAAAATCACAGTTTTGTATGAGTGGACATGTAAGACATGAAAAATCACTGTCAGTGACCTTTGAAGCGCATTTTTATTTAATATTTGTCTGCTCGGCTTTGTAGATAAGATGTTCATGTCCTGTGGTGATTGATTACTCCACGTGTGTTAAGTAAAAGGTAATATAAATTCAGTGCAGTCCAACACAGTTTGAGTTCCAGGCACTGGAGTAGGTTTTATTCATTTCTACTGTGCATGATGTGTTTCCTAAAATAGATATTTAGGTTGAGCAAAAGATTCAACATTGGGATTTGTCCACGACAAAAGTTGCAATACCAGTACGACATCATGCTATTTCAATTTAAGATAAATATACATTTAGCATCATATACCGATACCAATGAACAATGCATCACCAAGACATAAATACAGTAAAATTCTCAGTGTTAATTCATCCACACTGAGAGTGTACAAATGTGACCAAATGGACTCTATGCCAATCTATTTGATACACTCACATCGTCACATGAACACTGAGGCTTTTACAGTGTACACAAACAGCGCTCCTCTCCAACAAAAAGTGAGGTCACTCGGGTCAATACACTTGTAACCCCCGCGGTTCCCCCACTCCCATCCCCTATCCCACGGAGAGACATATTTAATTTAATTAAGGCCTGTCACCGCTATTGATTTTGGCACTTTCAATTATGGTCTAGCCATTTATGGGCTCCATGGGCTGTGGATCTACTAATCTGTGATGGGGAGGCCCTATCAGCACACAGCCACATGGACCAGTATCATCTTTGTCTTCCTTATGGCCTGCCGCTGTCTGCGGCAGACACTGACATATGGCTGCCACCCTGGCCCCTCTCCCCCCTGTTACCCATAATTAATCCCTCATTAGACAGCTCTTTATTGTTTAATTTGTGCCGTTCGTAATCAAATTGGGCAGATTAATTGCAACAGAATCCAGGCGCGGAGGGTGAAAAATAACCACTTTTAATTGTGTTCGGGTTTTACGATGTCCCTGGGTGTCTGTGGACACTGTAAAATATCCCAAGAAGTCGCTCCCCATCAGCCTCCGAGTGATCAACTGTTATTGGGATGCTCTTTTTGAAAAGCACAGGGCCGATCAGAAGAAGCTCATTAAAATGTTCCCCCGTGATATATTTCCCCATGCCGTCCTAATTGCAAAAGTCAGCCTTACAAATTCTCCCGTTTATTTATGGCTGTGGCCTTTTGCTGTTGTTGTTCGTGAGGCTTGATTAGTCTATGATGATGACTGCAAAGTGTTAACTAACCATTGTCTGAGAGTGTGCACGTGCATGTGTACGTGCGTGTTTGCATGTGTGTGTGTGTGTGTGTGTGTGTGTGTGTGTGTGTGTGTGTGTGTGTGTGCGCGTGTGTGAGAGAGAAAGATGGAGGGAGATGGGTTACTTGTTCATGTGGGAGATGGGTCGTTCAAAAGGTTCATATGTACTACATCTGCCTACTGCATTTGTAAATATGCACCTATGAATATCTTGTGTGTATTTGTGCGTGCGTTCATATGTGCAGTGCGTGCAACATTACAGTACTGCAGTGTGCGCGCGTGTGTGTGTACGTGTGTGTGTGTGTGTGTGTGTGTGTGTGTGTGTGTGTGTGTGTGTGTGTGTGTGTGTGTGTGTGTGTGTGTGTGTGTGTGTGTGTGTGTGTGTGTGTGTGTGTGTGCGTGCTTCTGTGTCAGATCACTGTGGAGCCGTTTACTGAGTAAAGTAATGTGGATAAATAGCACTAGGTGTGACTGTTAGTCACACAGTTCCATTCTATAAAACTGTAACAAGCTATTTGCTTGACACATTTTTACAGCATATACTTAATTGGTGGCTGAAACACCAGTAGCTCTTAACACTTAATAAAGGAATACTTTGGTACGCTTTGCACAGGCACCTTGTAAACGCTGCCCTAAGTAAGATTTAAGTGAAAACAGATATGAATATTGTAGTCACTCATTTTTATTAAGAGGCACATTTTATGAGTTGAATGATCAACAGAAAGCACGTCTTCAGTGTACATAATAATCCAGTTATTATTTGGTCAAACACTGAGGATGATTTGTTTATTACATGTTCAGAATTAAAAAATCATTTCAATATCCACACACACACACACACACACACACACACACACACACACACACACACACACACACACACACACACACACACACACACACACACACTCAGTATATTATTTGTATTAATACGCTTTACTTTTGAATCAATTATGAGTAGTAGCAGTTTACATATTAACATATGCTTTCCCTATATAGGAACTAGCATGTTTTGTAAAGCTTTGGTTCAAAATAGTACAGCTGAAATAGAATACCAAAACTTTGTTGTTGTAGTTTTTTGTTTAAACTCTAAAATCTTTCTGTAAAGTTTCCTTTAGAAGAGCTTAAAGACATATTTTAAATGGCTGTTTTTATACAAATGCCTCTTTCTGCAAGCGCATTATTTATGACAAAATGGATATCCTTACACTGTTTGTGTGTGTGTGTGTGTGTGTGTGTGTGTGTGTGTGTGTGTGTGTGTGTGTGTGTGTGTGTGTGTGTGTGTGTGTGTGTGTGTGTGTGTGTGCACGCGCATGTATGTGCATGTGCACGTGACTGTGCGTGTGTGTGTGTGTGTGTGTGTGTGTGTTTGGGCATCATGTTTCTATGCATCTTGTTTCAATGACATCATTTAATGAGAGCATTGATGTCAAAAGTAGTGTAATTGCATCTGTTGCCGTGCCACCATACACCTTCGCAATTATTGCGTCACTCAATGATTATGGCTCATTATCTTTCTGAGAGGCCAGCAACCCAAACAATGGAGTCGCACAAACCTTTACACTAATTGCTTGCAGACACAAGTAGATCTGTGGAGCCTGTTGAAGTCGGTATATTTAGCTTCTGTTAGGTGTAATGTAATTGTGAGGTTGAGTTACACAAATATGATTAGTTCTATTTCACTTGATAGACAGATGAGCATTAGTGAGAAATACAAATGTTTCGTGTGACTATACACAAACGTATTGGAGAGCGAATGGATGACTTGGAAGAAAATAACAAGATTGCGTAAATGGTCAAAATAGAGTGGTTCAGGATGAAAATTCGGTTCAATTCCTGAAGTTTTGGATTAACCATTCTATATTTAGTCAACTTGACTGGAGTTGTCTCTGAACACTGAACATACATACATACACTATAAAAGTACCTTTTTTCCAGGGGGCCAGTTGTCCGGATTTAAAATGAAGCGAACACGGAACTGAAAGTTCCTATGATTGGCCACTAGTTGCGTTGTTCTGGTACCAGAAGCAACATGTTCTCCATAGACCCGTTTCTTGTTTACAAACATTGAGACTAAATGCTCAGGTGACTGTATCATGTAATCAATTCTCACCAATCCCCAAACCTGTTGTTTTGGGGAGCACTGGTTTCATTGGCTAATTGTGGTACCGACCTGCGCGCGCATCTAGTTCTTATCAGTGTAACGTGGACCAGAAATGCGTCTATAGGATTCCATTCATTTCCCCCGAACTTTTACGTTAGATTTTCTTACCTTAATAAACATTGTCATAAATACTTTATGGTTCCTGTTGCAAGTTTAAAGCCTCGTTTGAATCACCATGATATGCGTTTTTTGAAAATATGGTCCAATTTATGTTATAATTGATGTTAAAGAAGGGTATGCTGTAGGAGGGGCTTGTGATCATAGGCTTGTGATGATTCTTCTTCATGTGCTTTATTTTCGGCAAGCTCAACACCACATTCTCCGTAGTACCATTCACCATTTGATGCCCTCTGCTGTATTCTCACTGGACCACCTATAAGGCCTTATATGGACACTTGGATTCCTCTTCTGACTCCATGCTTTATGTTATCTTCACATTCCCTTATTGAATAACTCTGATTATTATCTTAGTTCAAGTTGAGGGCAATGGTTAGAAACCTCTCAGTCCTTTTATGCACAGCTGAATATTGGTTTACGTTTCCAATGTCATAGTGTAACTGTTTGGTAATTGGTTGTCTTCCCAACAGATGGCTGTCTACCGTTTACCACTTTCAAAGCCCTATTTTATTATCGTCATAAAATCTTTATCAGATTTTAGAAATCTGTATACTTAACTGTGTAGTGACTTACCCAAAATAGGTGAGACAAGTTTAGTTGAAAGTAGGTAATGTGCACGCACGCATGCACACACAGCAAACATTGCAGATTACGTTCCAGTTTCAATTTACTGTATTCCCCCCGGTTTAGATGGTTTACACTAGGCTCTAGTGACTAGAGGAATGCATAATTCAGATTGCACCAAGCAGGTGATGATGAATACAACTCAAAAGGGATCTTTGAATAACTCTTATGTACTTGGCCACACTTCAGTTGAGTCCAAAATAAAGACTCCCAGCTTACTTGGAGCAAAATCCTTCCCACAGAAGCTGGAAGCCATGCGGCCGGCATTCTAGTGGCAATGACCCAGAACATTTCCAGGGGCTTTCTCCTTTTTTTTTTGCCTGAGTTGCAAATCAAGTCATACATCACCAGTATTTTCCTTGAACGAGAGAACAACCAACAGTCTACATTTTAATAACACCACACTAATCTCATGTTCTGTACCAAAACACACACACACACACACACACACACACACACACACACACACACACACACACACACACACACACACACACACACACACACACACACACACACACACACACACACACACACACGCACGCACGTCGCGCACACGCATATAACTCAACTCACAATGAAATAAATAGAACTCAACTCACACACACATGGACACAAACAACACATGCACATACGCCAAAAAAAAAAAAGACACACATGCAAAGGCTTGCACAAATGTATATGCAGAGGCCGATTATGAGTCGGGGGGTGGGGGTGCGTAGCTAATTATAGCGGCGGCGGGCTGCGATGGCGATGGCTCCTCGCTGTGTGGTGGTGCCATGGTGGCTGCACAAACATCTCCTAGGAGGCCCCGCTCCGCGCTTAATGAAACTTTGCAGGGGCCCCGCGAACGCACACAGAGAGGCACAACTCAGTCTGACGGACAGTGTCACGGGGGCCATGCCAATTATGTTTTCAGCAACAACCCACCAAGCCCTCTCCCTCCTTCATCTCGACCCCAGTGCACACATCCTCCTCCCAGCCGAGACATAGAATAACAGGACAGAGATATGCTTACTAATCTGACCCCCCCCCCCCCCCCCAACCCGTTCCCCCCAAGCCAAACACTAAAAATGTAGGGATTTATTTGCTCAGTCATCAAGAAAGAAGTGTTTCTAGCTGAAGTGTGTGTGTGTGTGTGTGTGTGTGGGGGGGGGGGGGGGGGGGGGGTAGTGGGTGTAATGATGAGGGTTCACAGTGTGAGATGCTTGTTTTTGCTCTCATTTGATTGCATGATCCTTGATGTGAGTGCTCGCTGCACTCATTATGGCTGGAGCAATCTACTTTTAATGGCTGTAATTTGTTGGATATATAATTTTATATGCGTGCGTGCGTGCGTGCGTGCGTGCGTGCGTGCGCGTGCATGCGTGCGCGTGCATGCATGCGTGTATATATACTATGTGTATATATGTGTGTGTGTGTGTGTGTGTGTGTGTGTGTGTGTGTGTGTGTGTGTGTGTGTGTGTGTGTGTGTGTGTGTGATATATATATATATATATATATATATATATATATATATAGTTATATATTAGATAGATATATAGATACACACACACACACACACACACACACACACACACACACACACACACACACACACACACACACACACACACACACACACACACACAGAGTGACTCAGCAACCATGTTTGTGCTGTAATTTCATTTCATACACTAGTAGGCTATGTTGTTTAAATACTTTTCATCAATGGATTCAAGCGTCTAAAGTTCCTTAATTGTTTCACCTTTTGGTCCTGTGTGTGTCCAAATTGTTGCAATGGAAACATTCTCATTGTGTAACGGATCAAAGAATCCATAGTTTAAATCAAGACAAATTAATATTTTACTATATACCCCTATTTTCATATTCTCACGCAGGCAAAGATCCTCTGACGTTCCTTGTCCCTCCCTTCCCTGATCGTCTCCACTGAGGTGCTACTGTGGAGGTTTCCACGTGGATGAGGGTGTGAGCGAGTGGATTTGTTCGCTTTACTGGAAAAGGTATTGCATTTGCCAGACAAGGAGTGATGATTTCCACATTAGTCAACCACTGTAATTGTGTAAAGAGTTACAGATGACATATGTAAATTAACGGAGAGCATGAGACAAGGGAATAGAAGAGAATGGGACGAAGGCTTCCCATTCACCATGTATAGAAAGTGGCTTTGAGAGGTGATTTAGCACCATCTTTGAATGTGAATGTGAAGAAGAAGAATCAGAAGAATAGGTGGCAAGGATTATTGTCTGGAAGAATACGATTCTTCTTTCTGTCAACCAGACCTCTGGCATCAAGTGCCCATTTATTTCTGAAGCCATTAGCCTTGTATTCATATGGTAATCTCACATGCAGGTACAGTGGTTGAAAGTCTCAATTGTGTATTTTATGTATGCATAGCTAGCTATTAATAAATTACACTACTGACCTTTCATGACCTTTTCAAAAATATATCTGGCCACATTCAGATGCTATGGTTGATAGGAAAAACGCACACTGTGTAGTTGAGAGAACCCGATAGATTGATTGATTGATTGATTGATTGATTGATTGATTGAATACTTAGCCTGGCATGGCCAGATTAGTATCAATCTCTGTATGAAACCTGTATTTTCAAGGGGCGGAATAAAAATCAACAAGAAAAAATTGACAAGAGGATTTTAAACCCAGGAAAGCCTATATGGCTTTTTCCATTGGGGTCCTTTGTACTCTATTCATCGAAGAGAGTCAGGGAGTGACATGCAGCAAAGGTCCACCGGGGCCGTGTATCGCACCAATGCAGGACTTTGTTGTCCGACATTAGAGCTCACATGGCACGCGCTAGGGCATTCACGAATAGTGATTTTTAGTATTCGAATTATTTGACCACAAAGTATTCGAATAGTCAAATATTCGACAGGACTGGCCAAACTGTCAAATATTAAGTAAGCAAGAGCCGAACATTGTGAAAATAGCCGATCTACATGCTCACAACGCCTCGCAACGCGAGGCGTTGTGAGCATGTAGATCGGAATGTAGATGCGGAACCGAGTCACATTAAATGTAATACCTACAATTCCAAGTGCTTGTCAGGGTGGGGGTCCCCAGTTCAAATATGTTTATTTTGGGGGTCACTACCTAAAAAAGGTTTGAGAACCCCTAGTATAGAGCATTAACAAATTCATCCACCATGGGCATTGACAACTAATTTTTATGACTTCCTATCTAGCCAAGCTTTATAAACTATACATTTGTAAAGAGAAAACAATAAAATATTTGACTTCGGTGAACAACGTCGAATAGTGACTTTGATATTCGAATATTTGGTGAATGCCCTAACACGCGCCCCAACCACCCGAACAACAAATGTGATGTTTTTAGAAACACCTGAACCTTTAATGTGCAAGGCAGTACTGCTCTCCATATGAACTGCATACAGAAATGTATTGCACACATTATAGAGCTCATCGCCTCCCCTCCCCACAGCACCACGCAGGAGAGCACAAAATGCCATGAGTTCACTGCTCATACAAAGGCAAAAAAAAAAACGGCCTGCAAATAAACAGTGGAAGTGCTGCACTGGGAGTCGTGGTTACATCTTGATTTGTCTGTAACAGGATTAGCGAGCCTGTGAAAGGGACGGCAGCCAAAGTGACGCGATTAAAGACGGTGTCAGTTTCTCTTTACAGTTTACAGAGTACCCACTGTCGCCCTCTGGCACGGGGAGGAAGCTCGGTGACATTCCGCCCTCAAGCTGGGATCACCTCAACCTCTTGACAGCAAACCAAAATCTGCCGTGTTTTGTCAGTGTATTCGGATTGACAAGAGAGGGCCTCTTCCACGCCTCCGCCCCCCTGTAACCCACAGCTCATTGGGCATAAGAAACACAATTAAATTCAGCTAAAGCAGGACCACTGACTGTGCGGCTGTAGCCTAATAGGCTTAAGAGGGGAAAATAAATCTAATTGCGTGTTATTGGCCTGAAGTTAATCCCCCGTGGTTTGACAGCGGAGGGAGTTTTTTTGGCGTGTGTGTGTGTGCGTGTGTACGTGTGTGTGTGTGTGTGTGTGTGTGTGTGTGTGTGTGCGTGTGCGTGTGCGTGTGTGGCGTGATCAGTGGTTCTGGAATAGTTCAAGATCAGTCCCTTTGAGAGGAGGAGGTGTGGAGAGTGTGGTGGTAACAAAGCCAAGTGGCTGCACTTGACTCCTAACGGGGGCTGCAAAACCACCGAGAACCCTCTTAAGTGGTCTGGAGGCCTTATCAAGTGCACACTTTTGTGGGACGTGTGCTGTGCACACACAGTGAGAGCCTGAGCCGTTGAATTCATGCTGTCAGGACCACACGAGAAACGATACAAGGATTCGATTTCGTGTGCTGTTTTGTTTTTGGGTTGGGGCGGGGATTATGAAAGCGTGACACTGACTGACTTCAGCAACAGTTGTTCGTTCGTTGGGAGGGAAGAGCTGGTGTTGTGAATTAATTGTTTCAATGCACTGTTTTGAGGCGTATTAGAAGGGATTAACTCTTTTACTGCCACAGAATTGAACAAAAAGCTCCATCCACTGCCAGAATTGTCGCTCATCTTTGAAGGCCTACTGGAGAAATTTGGTTTCGACTATAAAGACAACAATTATATGGCAACGTAGAATAGAATGTCTACTTTGCAACAGAAAAAGATTTCGAGCTTTTATCTTGTTCTGTTCATTAGCTAGAAGCTGCAGAATGTGGCCTAAAAACAGCTCTTTGAGAACATAAAGCTGAGAAAAATGCATTTTTGTGAAGAATACATTTTCAGGCAGAAATCTCTCTTTAGCCTTTTATTGTTGGCTTCAGTAACATCACACCTATGATCAGTGGTTGTTTACAAACAAATTCAAAAAAATAAAAACAAGAAAAAGTGTCTTTTTACACACTTTTAGTGTGTAAGAGAAGTAAGAGCAGTAGTAAGAGCAGTGCAGAACATTGACACAGTGACATGAGCTTCAGCCTGAATCCTGCTTCAGCTTTCAGGGTTCTCTTTATCTCACTGTGACACTACATGTCTACAGAGTGTATATGTGTGTGTGCGTGCGTGCGTGCGTGCGTGCGTGCGTGCGTGTGTGTCATTCAGCCTGCACAGGGCCTGGGGCTCCATTCTGTTTCACTCCAGCCAGGCTCCTCCGGAAGGGCTCCACCGGGTCTGCTGAACTCGTACACGAGCCCATGGTCGATCTGTAAATTATACAAATACATAATTACTATAAAATACATGAAAAATAGTACACCTTCAAGCTCACAACGCGTCACAGCAGAATGCGTGACGCCCTCTCTCACACACACACACACACACACACACACACACACACACACACATCCTTGTGTGACTCGTACACGAGCCCATGGTCGATCTGTAAATTATACAAATACATAATTACTATAAAATACATGAAAAATAGTACACCTTCAAGCTCACAACGCGTCACAGCAGAATGCGTGGAGGTTGGGGGCCTACTATTTTCATCAAAAGGCCGTTTTAGAAATGTCAACCCCTGCCTCTCTAACATTCTATGCACTTCCTGCTTACCACACAAATATATATATATATATATATATATAGTAATTATGTAAAAACAGCATTCATGGTCTGGAGAGGGCACTTTTTACAGATGGATAAAAGGGCAGGGGCTCAAGCCCCCTTTGATGTCTATGTGAGCATGTGCATGGTGCTAAGTCTGATTTACAGAAAAAAGTTTGTTTTTTCTTTACCTATCCTTGTCCTTGGACGACCACGATGTGGAAATGAAGAAGTAGGCTCATCATCATCGTCGACTCATCATCTAAAATCATAGCCAGGAAAATATCAAATAGTTTATATCTAAACAAATCAATTTACAATTTTGACATTTAGCAAATGACTTACAATAAGTTCATATATAACATAAAATGCAGTTATAGTAAATAGTTACCATGCATTTACTGTCACAGTGAAATTCCCTTTATACCCTGTATACCTATATAAAATGTCACAATGCAACATAGCTCTGTTTACACAAAGCTGTACTCCCTCCAACTATGTTCCCCATTTTCAACAGTTTTTATTTGTAACACTTGCTTTGGCAATGTAAACGTATGTTTTCTCATGCCAATAAAGCTCCTTTGAATTGAACTGAAAAGCTACATCATCAGCTACTGATGATGATGATGATGATGACGATAAAAAGAAACCTCTCCCTCTCTCTCACACACACACGCATCGTACGCACGCACACACAAACTAAGCCAATAAATCCTAAATTCCCATCAAATAATCTTAGTAGGCTGTGCAGTGCACGTACACTACACGCGGTACGTGCACGCGCGTGATAGGAACTCCACGTGTGTCCTGAGTAGCGACAAAAACAAACAAAGCACGTGGATCCTAACTGCTTGGATCAAGTTACTGATCCGGTCCGGATACGGAAACATTTCTTGCATGTATGTGTACGTGTAAATAGCCGGATGCAGTAGGCGGGCTCTAGACCGGATCCCAATGTCGGAGTGGCAACACGTCGCAATGGAAAACCGTTACCCACTGACCATCCCCCCATCCCAGGCTTCCAGTTCCACACGGATGCTCTGTTATCACACAGTATACAACTATATACAGTATACAACTATACAATACATACATGCACTGGATTGGAAGTCTTACTTTGGACAGTAGAATCGTGGCCTCTGTTCTCCGAGGGGTCTCTACGCGGAAGCCATTCTTCATTGGCCAAATCGCCCAGTTTGTCCGTCTTTTCGCGGCGGTACATGGGTCTCTGCTGCTGCGGCGATGTGAGCCCCCGGGCGGGGGGATCCATCCTACACGGGGGTCGAGCTCCGTCGGGATCGGTTTCCACAATATCACGAGGCTCTTGATCCATTTTTGGACCCCGGTTCTTCGCGACTGGCACCATCTTAGTCTGGGATCGCTTCCAATTTCGGGCTTTTGATCCGGTCGGGAGCGGATGACGTCCTACGTTCTTCAATCTTTTTATCTTCAATAACAATGGCTACAGTGATCTTTTTCTCTTCTTCATCATCATTATCATCATCATCATCATCGTCATCATCACGACCACCACCACCATGGGCGCTGGTCCTGGGTCACCAACACGGGTAGGTTGTGTAATCCTAATTCTAACAAAGTTTATTTCTATCGGTCAGGGGGGGTTGGGTCGCACTTCGGCGGAATGATACCAGCAAGTTGAGGCTGAGTTGGCCTAATACATCTCAATATTCTAGTACTGCTAAATACTACTACCTACTACAATTACTATACTACTAATACTATAAAACAACTGATTTCCGACAAAATGATCGCTTTTACCAACGTTTCTCTCTCTCTTTCTCTACTAACAGCCCGATGCATAAAACAATATAGTCCCTCAATGCTGCTAGCAGCTAGCAGTGGCGTCAGTTCAGAACAAGCTAAGGTATGGCAACATGACTGGTGTCTGGTGAAGACACCAGTCATGTTGCCATACCTTAGCAACAGGCACGATGAAAAGTACATTTTTATTATTTCCCCCTGTCAAGGTATGGCAGCTGCATACCCCTGCCATACCCAATTGACGCCCCTGGCAGCTAGTCGCTCTGGGCAGGCGGAGCCAGGACAGTCTGTTTACTTTTTTTTTTATGAAAGGTTTCCGGCTGTCCTCAAAATGACACAGACGACCAATTATGCATTCAAAAGTTGCGCAAGGACGACTTTTATCATAATCCATAAAAAACATCAAACGAACGAACGGGCGTATTGGCACAGACGTCCCTGGAGGATTGGGGCGAACAGGAACGTTCAAAGCAGTATAAGAGTTAATATGCAATTACTCTGTCCGCCTTTGCCACATGATCTGATTTCCAATGGCTCTGTTAAATGAACCAAACCGATATAAAACACTTAGCTTGTTATTGGGTTTCAGAAATGGTTTCCAGTCCTCTAGCAGTCCTGTGATCAGATTGTATTTTCCTCACGGCCCCACCATAATTGGAGTCCCACTTTTGCCCTTTTGTACACATTATTAAGTTGTTAAATCTATCAAGTTAGAAGCTGGGCATTTAACCGCACAGCCACATGCATTGTTAATCCCTTCTCTGTTATTTCAACTCGATGAGATTTGGCCCCGCTCAAGGCTTTTCTCCCAGGGTACAATACCTTTCAGCTGTGTGTACGGTCATGGATGTGCTAGCAGAGATGGCTAAATAGCTCACGGTGTAAATAGGAGCCAGACGATTGAGCTACAAAGTGGATGGAAACAGTTTTCTAACTTATTTACTTTGGACCGATCAGGGAAACCACCTATTTACTTCCAAACCCTTCCTCTGTGTGAGATATAAGTCTGCCTTTAATTTAGAGGGCACTTCAAGAACTCACTTTTCCAAAATGAGTACTAATGGCTCTCCCTTGGATGTCGGCCCCCTGGCCTGTGAGATTTACAGCATTGTGGTGACCACTCTTAACTGCATGCAAACAACACACAGACAAGTTGGTTAACCTCAGACGTTACTGGAGTCAGCTCTTTGCACGAAAGACCCTCAAATGCTCATTCCGCCCCGCTGTTTAGACACAATAGGTGGCCACTCACTTTACAAACTGGGGTAATATCCCAACGGTGGGTCGGGGAAGACCGAGCGGTGGTTTGTGGCTGTGCGTACATGGGTATTGGCTAAAGCCTGGGGTGTGTAGAGACATGGCCAGGTCTAATTAGTGGCTCAAAAAGAAAAAAGTCTTTCGATTTTCTTTTTTGGTTTGTTTGGTTTTTACAAAGCAGGAAAAAGTGAAGAGACGTCTCTAAACAAACAAATATCACCACATCCATCGTTAACAAGCCGCGTAAAACGCTAGTACGCTACACATGCCTCAAAAGCTTTGCTCTCATGTGCTCGATTTAATTTCATCATCCAAAATATTTTGCTTGTTACATCCTAACCGAAGGCATGAACAACATCCTGAATAACAATAATCCAGCAAGATATAAGGCAGCGTGTATAAACTTGTCTGCATTTTATTATGCATACATCTGTTAAAGACGGGGTGCTGTGATTTTTTCACTCAAATATATACTAACTCCGTCCGTCTGTGTACACTTTTGTACAGTCTATGGGTTTGCCGCTCCGACATCATGCTCTGACTTTACCGTGATGTCAGGGGAACCACACTAACAGAATCCCTGTTATGCCCATATATGGAGTTCCTTGATGCCATCAATATTAAGCCCATATCTAACAGGCCTTCATATGGGAATGCCCATATATGGAGGCCACACTGGCCACATACCACACTAACAGAATCCATATATGGCCAAGACAGCCCATATCTGTGTGGCTGGGTCTACAGGCATCTCCATGTATGGGCATAAAAGGGATTGTATGTATGATGATGTCAGATGTCAGACATCATAGGACTTTCACATAACGAATAACTGAGTAAGCATGTTTGGGTTCTCACAGCATATCTGATATGATATGATATGATATGATATGATATGATATGATATGATATTAGTACTTTATTGTCAGTTCACACTGAAATTTGTCTTGCGACACAGCAGCCATGTATGCGAAACATATATACAAACATTTGACACAGGTAACAAAAACAAGACAGGTTTACATACATAAGGATAATATAGACAAGAGCAGTGTCCACCGCTAAGCCTACCTATGGCCAAACTCCTGATTAAGCCTTAAAGTCGACTGATGGACAAAGGACCTTTTTAGTCTGACCTTATTGTATGCAGGAACACTGTATCTCCTTCCTGAAGGCAGCAAACTATATTCTCTATGCAACACATGGCTACTATTAGAGGTAATATTTCTTGCCAACCTTAGAATGCTGTTATCATACATAGTCGTATATAGCCTCTGAAGTGGTTGTCCAACTATCTTTGAACAAATGTTCAGTTGTTGCAGCAGTTGTGACTTAAGGGCTGCAGACAAGCATCCATACCAGGTGGTACTACAGTACTGAAGAACACTCATAATGACAGACGTGAAAAACATAAGAAGAATCTGTCTACTAGCGCCAAATGATCTTAAACGGCGAAGGAAGTAGATTCTTTGCTTTGTTTTCTTACACACAGATTCAATCTGATCTTTCCATGACAAAAGATGGTCTATTACTACTCCGAGGTATGTATACGAACATACCTGGTTGATCTGTTCACCATGAATAGTAATGGGAGATCTGTGTGTATCTGGTGGTGCACCAAAAACAATCTCTTCTGTCTTTTTTGTGTTAATGATGAGAGCGTTGTTATCACTCCATTCAACCACCTTATTCACTCTGAGTTGGTGCAGTCCAGGATCACTGGAACTATCTAAGAGTGAAAATAAAACTGTATCATCAGAGTACTTTAGAATGTGTTGGTCTGGTTTGTCAGTACGACATTCAGACAGACATTCCTCAGTACGACAGCTGTCAGTATAAAGGGTGAAAAGTATAGCTGAGCTTACGCAACCTTGGGGGGCCCCAACATTAGTGGTTACTGCTGAGGAGAGGGTTCCGTTCACTTTCACCCTCTGAGTCTGTACCCTGTTGGTGAGAAAGGCAGCATACCAGTGTATTAAGTATGGATTCAGTTCCAACTGCACCATCTTTGACACTAGTATATCAGACTGTATTGTGTTGAAAGCTGAGGAAAAGTCTAAGAACAGCTGAGCACCCTTGCATGATTCTTATTAGACTGATCTAGGTGTTTTGTAATTAAGTGGACCAGTGTGACAACCGCATCCTCTGTACCGCAACCTTTCTTGTATGCAAACTGGCAGGGGTCGAATTTGTCTTTGGTCATATTAACAAGATGTTGCAAGAGTAATCTTTCAAGTGATTTCATAATCACTGAAGTGAGAGCTATGGGTCTATAATCCTTATGTTCTTTTGGACATTTGATTTTGGGCAGTGGTTTTATGTATGGTGTTTTCCAAGGCAGAGGAATTGTGTGTGTGTCTACAGAGGTTTGAAATATTGGTTGCCACACTGGAGCCAACTCAGATGCAACATTTTTGAGAAGAAAAGCACTGCACTCGTCCGGCCCATTAGCTTTCCTTGCGTTAGTACACTGAAACACTTTCCTTACATCCTCTTCCGTGATGGTAATTCGGTCTGAGGGGGCAGGTGTTACAGCCTTCAGTATATCAGTGCACTTTGAGGAGTTGTCCAATGATTCGTATCTAGCAAAAAAAGTATTTAGGTCATTGGCAAAGCCAAGCTCATTATCTGCCACAAGGTTTTGTGGGGGATGACATCCCTGTCATGGATTTCATAGTGTCCCACACCTTTTTGTGTATCTCCATATACAGTACATGGATCTCCATTTATGGGTACCAGGGGGTCTCCATATTTGGGTAACTGGTCCGATATACATCACTGCCCCGATGGCCAAGACATGGGGCGAAACCCCAATTGACTGTTTCAGTCAATCTATTTAAGAATGTAATAGGCACTGTGATGGATAGGAGACTGCAGTGTGTGTAGGCCTACGGTACAATTTAAAATAACTTGGCAACTATGTAAGTTGGGCAGCCATAGTTGAACGGGTAGCGAGGCCACCTGGGAAATAAAAGGTCCCAGGTTTGATTCCCAGCGATGGAATGTCATGATAATAATCACACCCAATGTGAAGTGAGCGGTGGTCGTGCTTGCATAACGTCTTCAGACTAGGATTTGAGTCTAGGATGTACAGGGTATGCTACACAGTACACACACACGTTTTGCTATAGCAAAATGCTGAGGAAAAAGGCTACAGACATACGACATATGACATCACTAGACAAACATGATGCTACTACGTACACACATTTTACTATGGCAAAATGCTGAGGAAAAAGGCTACAGACACACGCACAGCCACTCTTAGGAGCGGTTTACCATCGCTCAAAAAGTCATTGTTAGCCACTGTAGATGAGAAAAACTGAATAAATAGCTAAAACATATTATTAATAATAATAATAATAATAATCATAAACAACAACATATAAACAGAGAAGAAACTCCTTATCTCTATGGATCGATGGCATTTGACAGTTGGTAATTAGTACAATCAGTCGTGTTGTTTTAAAGGAAAGACCCCTTGGATTGTAAGTCTTTGATCACAGTCTGGTCATCTGTCTATATCTATCTTAGCTGCTATACACAGAAGACCTCTGTTTAGCGTTTAGATAGCAGCACATTTACTAGCTGCATGCGGATGTCCTTTGTGTGGTCATGCATGTAGAAGATGAACATCTGAGGGAGGGTGGACTTCTGTAGCCAGCAGTTCAAGAGTGCCTGTAAAACCTAAAGCGCAAACCTAGACACTGATAAAACCCAGATTTAGTGCCACCCATAAAACACAAAGCAAATTGTGCACTAGTTAGCAATCTTTTTTTTTTTCTTCTTTTTTTTTTTGGGGTTGAGAAGGCTGAGAATGTCAGCCTTCTCTATAGGTCCTCACATCATGTGTCCCAATAGTTTGCATTTGTTTTAAAGGTACTTGAAAGCCATATTTGAGTCAAAGTACAGATGTGTTAAAAAGCTCAAAGTTAGTCTGGTAAAAGTTAAAGTATTTTTGGTGCCCACTCCATGTGGTATTTTTGTCACTGTATTTTTGCACATATGTGAAATTTATCCTCTGCATTTACACATATAACTACTACTAGTAAGACACCTCCTCACCCTAAAGGGCGAGGTCGCGCCATGTCTTGGCCGTCAGGCCAGTGATATATATCGGACCATTTTCCCATATATGGAGACTCCTGGTACCCATATATGGAGATCCATGTACTGTATATGGAGATATGCTGTGAGACCCCAAACATGCTTACTCAGTTATTCATTATGTGAAAATCCTATGACAATCCCTTTTATGCCCATATAGGAGATCCCTGTCTGAACCAGCCACACAGATATGGGCTGTCTTCCTCCATATACTGTATGGGCATTCCCATATGAAGTCCTGTTAGATATGGGCTTAATATTGATGACATCAGGGATCTCCATATATGGGCATAAAAGGGATTCTGTTAGTGGTTCCCATGACATCACAACATACAATCCCTTTTATGCCCATACATGGAGATCCCTGTCTGAACCAGCCACACCACTGTGATGTCACCTGTTTATGCCCAGATATGGAGATGAGTATCTGTATCTTTTTCTGGAGACTCATTTTACCTTCCTAATACGTGAGCAGGCCGTGTTTTTTCGATAACCTTTTTCATTTATTTTTAATAATTATTTGGAAAAATGGAAAAAATGAAATACAAAAAAAAGAATATTAAAAATAAATGAAAAATGTTGTAAAAAAAAAAAACACGGACTGCTCACATATTAGGAGGGTACTATGAGTCACCAGAAAAAATAATGTGTGTTTTTAATGAATCTATCATGGTTAAAATGAAGTTTGAAGTTACAGTGGGTGTGTGTGGGGAGAGGGCCTGGGCCTGGAGGGCCTGGTAACATTTACATCAAATATCTAAATATTCAATCAAGCTAATTAAAAACTGTTCAGGGTGTTCATAAAAGCCTGATTAGATGATAAAATTACCAAAAGTTTTTTTGAAAGTGTAATACCCCTTTAAGCAGGCGGTGTTTTTAAAAATAAGAATAAACTAGTTATAATCAAACGAAAAAATTGAAATTTGAAACATTTGAAAAAGTATAGAAATGGCCACAACAGCTAATTAAAACATTTTCTGATTCTCTTCTGTGATGAAGGTGTATTACCAGTTATGATTTAACAAGAGAAGTAGGAAAATCCCTTTTTGCCTCCTGATGATTTCCAATTTGTTTACAGTATAAACTGCAAACTTTTATTTTCTCTCCAATTCACCCTTTGTCAGCCGTCTGATTGGTTCTTGACTGACCAACCAGCAGGCTCTTTCTGCCTTGTCCCGCCCTGGTTCTGCCTTTTTTATGTTGAATTTGCTAAAACATGATTTTTGGAGAAATAAAAACATTTAAAAACATGCTCAGTCACTATACTGCACCTGAAAGGCTCCTTTTTACTGAGTTTAAAAGTTTAAAATGAGAATTGAATACACAAATAACAATAAGAAGCAACTGCATTTCAATGGTAGTGGATGGAGAGAAAGGACTTTTGTCCCACCAAGACACAGCAACCAATAGGTGCGAAGAGTGGCGGGACAACGGGTGGGACTTGACAAAGGGTGAATTAACAAAATGTAATTTCGTTCTTCAACCACAACATGTTGTAATGTTAGCAAGGGGTCCATTCTATATTCATTTTTAACATTGTTGTACATGCTATAGCTATAGGCATCAGTATATAGGCTACGTATATGGTATACACAGACCTCAAGGCCATTCTGCAAACTAAGGCGTAATAAGTGTTATCATTGGATTAGCTGCTTCATAAGCCTCCTTTCCGCTCTCATAGGTCTGGAAGAAAAGTGCTTTCACACGCAATTTAACCCAAAGTTCATATCCTTATGCATCAAACCAATTATCTCAATATCCGGTTTTACTGACCATTTTTTAACTTGAGAATCCAAACTTTGAATCCAGACTCACCAATGGGTGTATAGTTTCATTTGTGTTAGAATATTTGAGATATTGACAAATGTCTGTTTCACAACTCTTTGGTAGTTTGCTTATATAACAAGTAATAGGCTAACACTATAATATAATAGCTCATTACATTGTGCAGTTTGACTTTGAAGCTTTGAGGCCTTGAAACTTGTTAAAAGCCTATTTATATAATTAAAAGAAAACAGCCATAAGATCAGAAATGACAACAAGCTGTATTCCTGATAACGATACTCTGTGTTTGTTTATTATTAGTGACAAGATTAGCACCAGATCTCTGTCATTATTTGCTTTAGCATAGTTTAGGTCAATTTGAAACCATTTTACGCTCTCAGTCATGAGTTAAATTAACAAAGAGGATTTGGCTATGTACAGTTCTTCCTACGCTATAGGAGTAGCAGTGACAGTGTCGCAACATAACAGTGGCTACAGGAATCTGCCTGAAGGCACAGCTCATGGCTCATTGAAAGTACAGAGAGAAAAGGCAGCTATGTTTCCTACAAATCCACAGGAAATCCCAAACAGAGAAAATGAAGGCAATTATTTTTGTTTTCCTCCCTCACCCCTCTGTCCGTCTGTACTGCTTTGGATGTTCTAATCTAAATAGAGCACAAAGGAGTTGAGAGAATACACAATTAGTGCGTCTATTCCAAGATATTTTATTTATACCTTCTTGAATGTGATTTATTTTTGAGAGGTGCTAACCGCTCCTACATCTGTCTCTGTCTGTTTGTACGCATAGTACGTACGTATGTCCTGCAAAGCAAGCTTTGCTGGACGTTTTGGCATGTACAGTATGAAAGTCAAGGATCACGATCCAGGATAGCATTTCATCACTTTGACACCACAACAAGTACATCATACATTAATATTTATTCTCACTCTCTTACCCTAACACTGATAACATTCATTTTGCATTTTAGAATAAAATGAAAAACAACAACAAAATGGCATAGTTTGAATTAAAAAAAGCACCGCACTCACTTCACACTGTTTGTGATATATATATATATTTTCTTTTTTTTTTGAGTGGAGGGGGTGAATGTGCATTGAGCTTGCATCCATATACAGATCCGACAGAAAAGGAAAGACAAAGAATGAGAGAGCGAGCAGCGAGGGAGAGAGCAGGGGGAGAGAGAGAGAGAGAGAGAGAGAGAGAGAGAGAGAGAGAGAGAGAGAGAGAGAGAGAGAGAGAGAGAGAGCAGGAACCCACTGTGGTATCTACATGATTACAATGAGTCCCTTTCAAGCTGGAGCGTCCATTGCTGTGACTTGATATGATTTTTATCAGATGCTGAAATGCTACATTACCAAGTGGGCAGTAAATTATGTCTAAACCAATTACAGTGGGACCCTGAGCGGCTCAACGACCAGAGAGGGCCAAGTGGGAGGGAGGCCAACGGGGGGGGGGGGGGGGGGGGTATTGGGGGGAGGAATGGGAGAAGGATACGATAGGGTGTGTGTATTTGTGTGTGTGTGTGTGGGGGGGGGGGGTTGTCTTGATTAGGGGAGTCTGGGGGCGCATGAGAGTCTAGCGATAAGAGTGCTCACTGGCAGAGTGTGTTTCTGTGAGAGAAAGACAGAGAGAGAGAGTAGGCATGTAACGATATATCGTAAATCGATTAAAATCAATTCTAGCAGGTAACAATTGGAATCGTGATTAAATCGCAATTTGATTCGCAATGCTAACAGCAGAGAGCGTGTTAAAAAAAGAGAGGAAAATACAGGCTCTTTTAAGAGAATTTATAAACAAGAATTGACAAAAGTCATTATATATCAGGTCGCACTTGTCGTTTTCTTCGGGAAAGTGACGCGAATTACCAAATATTACCACAGGAGAAAATGATGCGAATTACCAAAGGTGGCTATGGGGCCAGCCCATAGCCATAATTGGCTATGGGGTCAGCCAATGAGAGGAAAGTAACGCGAAATTACGAAATGATGACTAGGTGTCTCGGTGTCTAGGTGACTAGGTGTCTAGGTGACTAGGTGTCTAGGTAGGTGTCTAGGTAACTAGGTGACTAGGTGACTATAGGTGTGTGTGTGTGTGTGTGTGTGTGTGTGTGTGTGTGTGTGTGTGTGTGTGTGTGTGTGTGTGTGTGTGTGTGTGTGTGTGTGTGTGTGTGTGTGTGTGTGTGTGTGTGTGTGTGTGTGTGGCGGAAATGCATAAAAACCAAGGTAAGCTTGTGAGTGCGTGCACAGGGGGTGGGGGGGGCACAGATTTATGTGTGCATTTAGGAAAGGTGTGTGTCTGTCAAAGGTCATAGAAATCAAAGAGAGAAGTCATGGGAAAAGGTGTTTCAAACCTGCCCCCTGATAAATGAGCATACAATAAATTAGCTTTAGTTAGCAAACACTTCATAAATGACAATGCGGGAGTTGTTTCATGTGTTTGTTCAACAAATCGAGCATATATTTGTTTCTGGAAACATGCTACTCTTTTTACCGTCCGACCGAAATAGCTTGTAGATCTGCAAATTTTGGCTAGAGTTCTCAGAATTAGGACACTAGGGTTCAAGTGGTTAAAAAAAGGGAAAAAAAACTTTCTATCACACAAAGATTTGGAGGACCCCCTATAGTAACTCTGAGGACCCCCTAGGGTCCCGGACCCCCTGTTGAAGACCCTTGATATAGGCTTCCTATCTATCTG
>NC_137815.1:37415434-37512934 GCF_963921795.1 Nannobrachium achirus
GGTCCTTGGCCTGAAAACGTTGAAGAGCCCTGGTTTAAGTGGTTGACCATGTCACTGTTGTTCTTTTCTTTTGCACTGTGTGTGTGTGTGTGTGTGCATGCGTGTGCATACCTGTGTGTGTGCAGGCTGCAGTCATGTGCTGCTGTTCCCCTGAGGCTGCACTGCGAGGCTGGTGCCAGTGAGTCTCACCTAGCCAGGTTAGTCTGGGAACACACTCACACCGCAGGCATTTCTTGGACAACTTGCACAAAAACACACCGGCGTTCACACGCGTACACTGCACGCACGCGCACACATGCACGCTCACACACACACACACATACACGCGCGAACGTGCATATAAATATGCGCTACACACATCCACTTACAATATACAAGCTGCCCACATCATAAGCAAATGAGCCATTAAATTGTCATTAGTGCTTTATTTTCCCCGCCCTGTCTCCAGGCAATCTGTCACACTGTTCAGGATGATGAGTCAGTAATGCTAACCAGTTGTTTCAGAGATGTTGTTGGTGCTTGTGCGTGTGTGCGCGCGCACACAAGCGTGTGTGTGTGTGTGTGTGTGTGTGTGTGTGTGTGTGTGTGTGTGTGTGTGTGTGTGTGTGAGAGTGTGTGTGTGTGTGTGTGTGTGTGTGTGTGTGTGTGTGTGTGTGTGTGTGTGTGTGTGTGTGTGTGTGTGTGTGTGTGTGTGTGTGTGTGTGTGTGTGTGTGTGTGTGTGAGAGTGTGTGTGTGTGTGTGTGTGTGTGTGTGTGTGTGTGTGTGTGTGTGTGTGTGTGTGTGTGTGTGTGTGTGTGTGTGTGTGTGTGTGTGTGTGTGTGTGTGTGTGTGTGTGTGTGTGTGTGTGTGTGTGTGTGTGTGTGTGTGTGTGTGCGTGCGTGCATGTGTGTGTGTGTGTGCATACTACCTGCACATCTGTGTGTTCTATGCCAATATGTGTGCAGAGCTGCCTAATAATATGTGAGTTAAAGCATTGTTGTACAGTACGTATATAGTTGCACACAAGTGTTTTAATCTACAAGCTCAGTGCGATGCTTTTAGATCGCCTATGTTCTGGGCGTGACACCGGGACACACACAGTTAAGTACATCAGGCCTTAGTGTGCGCGCACACGCACACTATGTTTGTGTGTCTTCGTGTGTTCAGATTTCTGTGTCTCTGTGAATGCCTGCTCTCATTTTTTTTGTGTTCCCAGCATGTAATATATCTCCATTTGTCAAAACAAGACAAAATCTGAATCCATCAACTTTGCCTATACTACTTCTACATGTGTGAATCCAGATTATATGAGCGCACTGGAGAGACGCGTCCCGCAAGGCCCGTACGTGATGTAAGTAGACTTGAAATGTGTTTAGAGGAAAACGTCTACCGTACAAAGCGTGTGTTTATGTACATAGCACGTCATTATCTCTGCAGCTTGATTAGATTTTCCCAACGTTTCTGGTGTTTGTGCACCTAAATAAGAGAGCATGATGGCCCGGACCACCCAAACACACAGGGATCAACGCACACTCTGGAAGAATAAGAGATGTTCATTATGTGGCAGACAGACAGTCGGACGGACGCGCTCTCCTCCCATGGTTTTAGTTTAACCCCGGCCTTAATCCATTTAGACCTGAGGCCGAAAAACCAAATGCCTTAAATCCTAACCTAAGTTTTCCGAACCCATTTTTCTTAACCCATTAAAACTGGGAAAGCATCGTTATTTTATACTTTGGCTATTCAAAGATATCAGATCTACAGCTGCAGGCTTGTGTAGATCTGCTATTTTTGGAGAATCATGACATATTGTGCAAATCTTTGAATATCTTTACTTTTTTAAAGTAAACATTTTTAACTAAAATCTTTGCTTCCGGTGTGCCTGAAAAAAAATATTTTGAGATGGCCCGGCGGCAGGCGTGGCGGTCCGGGCACCCTAGGCTGCAATACCAGCCGGACAGCATGTTGTGGGTTCGAATCCCGATCCCGACGACCTTTGTTGCGTGTCACTCCCCATTACTCCCCCCATTTCCATAGCTCGATAGATCAGGGTTGCCGACATTTGACAGTCACAATTCAGGAGATTTTTGGGGGGTAGTTTGGGGGGGCGTGGAACTCCGATTTTGATCATTTTATTAGGCTTGCTTTACTCGCATTGGAAAATGATGGGTACAATTTCAGCAATTAAAACTAGGGTTGCCCGATCCCGATCACGTGATCGGATCGGCCGCCGATATGGCCGTTTTTATAAGATCGGAGATCGGGAAAAAAAAAATCGAAAAAAAAATTTTTTTTTTTTTTTTTTTTTCAAAAAAATATTTTCTGGGAGTACTGAAAGTTACAGGTAAGGTGAATGCGATATGAAATGTAAGCTTACCATAATCACAGTAATCCTTAATCATTTTCAATCATATTCAAGGGCTTTTGGAGAAATGAGACAGACAGAGCACTGCAGAGGGAAGGTGATTGTGTCAGACTGTGTACAGCTGGCAGCTGATGCCAATAAGTAGTAATTGGCCCCTTGCTAATGGATCAAAGGAAGGCAATTATGTCTCTCTGCACTGTCAACTAGCTCAGTGGTTCTCAACCTGTGGGTCGGGACCCCCAGGGGGGTCCTCAAATTATTTTGGGGGGGTCCCCAGAAGATTAACTTAATGTGCAACATTGTTTTCTCTCTCAACAGTAAACAAATCAACATAAAGTTTAAGTGTATAGAGGGTATCTGCACATTTCGAAAGTGAAAAATTAAGGACTTTTTAATACCTCTAAAATGACAAATTAAACATTGGCCAAATTGTCAAATATTAAAGCCAGAAATTGTGAAAATAGCCGATCTACATGCTCACAACGCCTCGCGTTGCGAGGCGTTGTGAGCATGTAGATCTGCTATTTTCACAATAGAACCGTGTTATACAAAATATACTTCCTCAACTCTTCAGGGTCGGGGGTCCCCAGTTAAAATATGATTATTTTGGGGGTCACGGCCTGAAAAGGTTGAGAACCACTGAACTAGCTGCTACTGCATACTTTTAAAGCAGACTGGTTAATTGGTTCTTAACTTATTTTGTTTCAACTTTAAAAATGGCCAATGTTTTACCAGTTTTTATATAGTTTGTTGATTATTTTTGATGCTGTAATGGTCTATTTTATTTTATTTTTTGAGGTATTAAACAGGTTTTAAAAGTCCTTAAATCGTGACTTCACTGCCAAATTTCAAAGGCCACACCAAAGGTCCGCTGCACAATGATTGAGAAACACTGCACTCGTAGGCCTATATCACTATACACTACTCATAAGCTTTGTTTTTAATTTGTTGATTCAGTGCTGCACTAAGTGATAGAATGAATAGAATTTTTTTTTCTTAATGCCTTGCCAAAAGATCGGATCGGGAAAGATCGGGATTGAATCGGAAGCAATAATATTTGATCGGTATCGGATCGGGAGCAAAAAAACCCTGATCGGGGCATCCCTAATTAAAACGCAAAAAGTAGATGTACAGAAATGTATTTGATAACTGAAGCAATGTAAAACCCATCTGTCCTAATATTCACTACTTACTGTAATTCTCACTATGATTACATGCACTGCCCACAACCAAGCGGGGGGTCTGGGGGTCCTCCCCCCAGTAGATGTAATTTCCTGTGTTCTGGTGATTTTTT
Source organism: Nannobrachium achirus (assembly GCF_963921795.1). Classification (NCBI taxonomy): domain Eukaryota; kingdom Metazoa; phylum Chordata; class Actinopteri; order Myctophiformes; family Myctophidae; genus Nannobrachium; species Nannobrachium achirus. Next base: position 37,419,074 of record NC_137815.1, read on the forward strand.
GGAGTTTGATACCAAATCCAGGAGAAATGACACGTGTTGCCATGCAAAGCCACGGAAAGCCTCCAATCCAGGAGAAATTCAGGAGAAATGACAATTCAGGAGCATAGCAGGAGATGGGGTTAAAATTCAGGAGACTCCTGCCAAATTCAGGAGTGTTGGCATCCCTGCGATAGATAGATAGATAGATAGATAGATGTATTTTGAGATGGGAATCGGTGGCCAAATACATCATTTTTGCAGGTATCATTTGTATGCGGTCCTTGAGATGAAACTTTTTTCATAAAACTGCTAGGATCTAGTTGACATTTTGTAGAATCTGCCTCACGTCTAAATAGCTTAATCCAACTAAGTGACACAGATGCTGTCCCAGATTGAAAGGTATAACAATGTATAGGTTTAAAACATCCAGCATCCTTTATTCTGGGTAAAACTTGAGCTGAAAATGGCCAATCTACAAGCTTACAACAACGCGACACATTATATTATTTCGGCTATCTTCAGTGAGGATATTTCATGTAGAACGAAAACGGAAAATACACTAGTATAGAGCCCTGAGGGACTCCGCTCAACAGCACATGGGGTTTATGTGGTCAATAAGGGCCAAACGTGCACTCTTTGCACCACAGAATCCTGAGTGCCAATTTAACCCCGAGAGTGTAGTGTAAGAAATGTCAGTTAGAAATGGATGAGGATTTCTGAAATTCTGTGGTGGAAAGTAATAGGCTATAAGTACATTTTTGTACTTATTGTACAAGTACAATTTTGAATTAGTTTACTTGGGTGTTTACATTTTTCAATACTTCTACTCCATGACAGAGGCAAATAATGTACATTTTACTCCATTATTTGCCGACTTAGATTATTATTACAAAACATAAGTTTTTTGAATTTTATACTGTTTGGCTGTTCAAAGATGATAGCCGATCTACAAGGCAAGCTCACAATGCCTCACATCGCAATCTACTTTTTTTTTTTTTTTTTTTTTTTTTAGGCTACTTCTCTTTGTTAGTCTGGACTACTTTGTGGTGTTGTGGTCTGGGATTATTGTATACATTATGAGAGCAGATATGAATAAATATAGGAAAAGATGACTGAAAGCGATCAATAAATAATATTGAATAATAGATTGAAAGTTTAGTTAATTACGTTCAGGAGGCATGACATATGCCACTTATTTATTTATTTTTATTTTTATTCGCAACATTTCAGTAGGCTGCTTCTGTCAACCTATAATGCATTGATCTGTGTTGATGTTGATGTATTAATTGTCAGGAAAGCTTTCGCAGAAAATAGTGAATCGACAAGTTGTGAGCTTATCGATATTATTTTCAGCTAAAGCTTTCCCCACAATAACAGAAAACATAAAAGACACTAATATTGAGCTCAACCATATATGGGGTTTAAGTGGCTAATGTGTGCGATGTCTGCATGCATAGACCACATGGGCATAGTTGGAGGTGCGACAGACTCGTTTTCAAACGTTTATGCATTTTTAAAAAGCAATGTAAAAAAGAAAAACGTATGAAAAACAAACAAATGAAACCACTTAAAAGTGATGAATGTGATTGTTGTGTATCTGAGGCACCTAACACTGGACAGACTAGCACTCCCTAGTGTTCAGTTGTGGGAATGTACCCACCAAACACATCCCCAGAGTAACACATACTGTAATAGCACAGTTACATGCATGTGCATGCCAGGCTCACTCATAATCCCTGAGAGGCCATGCCCTTTGTTGAGGGTTATTTCATCACCATATACTCCACATCTAAGTTTGAGTTATGTTTTCTTTTTTTTTCTTTTAAATATATAGTGCTATATAATGAGAGTGCAGTCCTACTGAAACAACATGTTAGCTGATATGAGGCATTTATATAGCTGGCGAACGCAGTAGTAACTTGCTGACGAGGTTGTAAAACATTCTGGAGCGCAACTCATAAAACAAAAAAGAATATGTATGATTTCCCATTGCCTCTGGCTAATGTCGCTGTGATCACATTACTAAACATGCAACTCTTATGGAGTATATGTACTCAAGTCCTTATGATGCCTGAGATAAATAATAATCATAGCGCATATTTAGTATTGTGCTTTATACCGGAACATTCTGAGATTTACTTACTATGCTTAACTAAGAAACTGATTACAAACAAGGTTAAACTTTGAACCTTTAAATTAATAGGCCTAGATGTTCCTCAATACAATGTAATTGATGTCAAATTAAAAATAATTACGGCCCATTATTGACTGATATATTGCTGAACTAATAGTGTTGGCAGTGAACTTACTATAATACTTGGTGAGCAGCGAAAGGGATAATGACATCTAAATATGTGAGAGAATGACTCAGTGTTGAGCAACAAACTACTAATGTTCCTTTCGTGCCAAACAAGCCACTTTTCCCTGGCCATGATGTCTCTTTCCCAGCAACCGCATTCAGTTGTTTGCCAAGAAGATGGCTTTTCATTTATGTTTTCACTTAGTTAGACATAATTCCAAATACGCTATTGTTTTAGCTCCGCAGTTGGGGCTATGTTACAATTGCTAATAATGATGGAGTGCTTTATATAATAGACAGTGTCACTATGATGAATGTGACCTTTTCCAAAACATCAGTTCCTTCTTTAATTACCTTTGATTAATTATTGTCTGGGCACAATTGCACAGTGATGCCTTTCGATGAAGGCATCATTTAAATCTGTCCAATTTACAAACCTACTTTCATGTGTTTCTGTTGCGTCTTGTTGAAGACTCATCGGGTCAAATTGGAAGTCAACTCGCACGGCAAATCCCAGGAAGCATTTATGAATATATATTTAGCTCAGTTCTGAGTTGCCTTGGCTCTCATACCCGACTCCCTGTGAGTCAGGTTTCCTACATTACCTGCAGGAAAACTTGGCACAGCTACAGAGCAAGAGATGGAAAATAAAAAAAAAAAACTTGAATGCCCATGGGTGAGAAACAATTATGGGTTTGTGTTCATTACAATGGTGCACAAAGGGAATGAAAATTCCACAGCTAAGTGTTTTACCGTCAAAACGCCAGGAGCAAAATGAATGTAATTAAAGCCCACAAATACCTCCGGCTTTCGTAACAAAGCTGTTTTACTGCCTTCACCAGCATGCGTGTGCTTTGCTTAACACCAAGACCTCAAATCAAGGGCTTAGGCTTAAACTAAACGCTGAAATCAACCATGCACAACGGAAACTTTGACATTTTAGTTTGTTGAATTTATGTTCACAAATCCTGATGTATTTTTTTGTGTCGCATTATGAAATGAAGTCTGTTTCTAAGACATTTCTATAAACTGAAGAGCACTTGCACAACCCATGTGCCTATCATTCAAGTCTGTTCTATCTATCCATTGATACTCCTCAAGGTCATTGAAGCGCTACAAGGTCATCGAGACCACTAAGAAGCAACAGCAGTCAATTTAGTGTCGTGACAACAGGCAATTCATATCCAGCCGTAAAGGTTCTGAAATGTGATCACTTCATAACATTCATAATTACCATCTATAATAAACAAACGGGGGGGAAAGAAACACATTCTTCTTAGCAGTAATATGCGGTTAAATCCCAGAGACTAGACAAACTGACATTTTACTTTAGTTAGAGTTGTGCTGCACCCTGTAATAATGTCATTGTTTTTTGTTGATCAACAGTAGTCATACAAGACGGGGGGCAGTGGATATGGGGTTCCGTAACAGTAACAGACTGTGAGTCTGTTACGGTCACTCCGAATCCAGAGGCTACAACAACAACAAATACAGAGCTACTGTACCATCTACACCCCCTCAGGATGTTTGGAAAGCAAACAGTCAGACCAAATGCTTAAGTATTACTTACTCTCTCTGTGTGAGATCGAGAGAGAGAGAGAGAGAGAGAGAGAGAGAGAGAGAGGACGCGCGTGCGTGTGTGCGTGCGTGCGTGCATGTGTGAGAGCGAAAGAGTGAGTAAGAGTGGCGGAACGACTTTACTGTACAACCTCAAGAGAAATAGCAGACGACTCTGAGACGATATGTTTATAAAATGAGGCGTGTTTTATTTTGTACACTTTGTACACATTGACTTTATCAAAACCACACAAAAGAATGCTCTTGTGTGCTCTCGCAACTCTGCCCAATTGAAAACGTCTTCCTCGTGATTCATAATCAAATTCTAAGTCAGATTTCGCCGTACATTTGGGTCCTGAAATGTGTTTTTCTCCTGCCTCTTTGATGCTATGTCCATATTCCTCCCCCCTCCCCAACATGTGTCCCTTGTTACATCACGTCATGCCAAAGGAACAATCAGTTTGTCAAAACACATCTCAGGGCTTAAAGAAAAGGGATGAGAATGGCTCGAGAGGCAAAGAATGGCTGAAAACTGAGCGCACTGTCAGGGCTATTACTGAAGCAGTAATAGATATCTCCTCTTAGCCATTAGCACTGGATGGCTAACGGCTCCAGGGGCTGGCCTGTAGCAACCTCTCCTTGATGTCAGCAGTGGGCTGTGGTAACACCGGACTACGGCGGCATACTGACTGACAGCTTCAATAAGGCTAATTACAGTGGGCTGCAGGGCCCAGAGTTATGTTGTCTGGCGACCCCACCCACTGTGGAGCCAGAGTGACTGTGTTAACTATGGTGTCCGACCAAGGTAGGCATCAGACAGCTTCAACGCCAGCCAGCGAACCACTGCACCAACCGGTCTGAGTGCGAGTGTGTGTGTGTGTGTGTGTGTGTGTGTGTGTGTGTGTGTGTGTGTGTGTGTGTGTGTGTGTGTGTGTGTGTGTGTGTGTGTGTGTGTGTGTGTGTGTGTGTGTGTGTGTGTGTGTGTGTGTGTGTGTGTGTGTGTGTGTGTGTGTGTGTGTGTGTGTGTGTGTGTGTGTGCGCGCGTGCGTGCGTGCGTGCGTGCGTGCGTGCGTGTGCATGTGCGGTGTGCGTGTGTGTGCAATAACCACACACAGGGACACACAGAGGCTAGCTGGTCCATGCTCAGTCACTTTGATTATACCATAAACATTACCTGCAAAAGAAAATCCAATGTTATCCCCACAAATATTTTCTATTTAAAACGAAAATGATCTCTGTCCACACATGGTGTTTTCAACATAGTTTTTGGAAATGATCTCCATCCATCCAGACTATACACGCCTGAAAACACATTTGACAGCCATTTGACATCAACATCCATGAAACAGCACAATGTTTGTACGTTCGAAGAATTTTTCCCCCTTTCTGTTGTGGTACAGTAGCCTGTGGATTTAGCTGGGGTTGTTTGTGTGCAGTCATTTGTTCCTGAGCATTGTGGCATATAGCGTGTGTTTGGTACAAGTTGACAAGATCCTTCACTTAGGGCTCTGTACTCAAGGAACCCAGAAAGGCGGTGACGGCTTTACAGACTTTTCAAACGATGACTGGAACAACTTATTGGGATGCATCTAATGCGTTGTGCACTGCATGCTAATTGTAAGTACATCAATGGGTCAATAGCTTTCCTCCTGCACATGTAGACAGTAGTTGCTTTATAAAATGCAGATTTTTACTGCACAACATGCAACTAGCATTGACAACAACTAGATTTTAGGGAACACCCAAGTCCATAAAATCCGGAACAATGCAAGTTGGGAATTGCATGCCCCACACAGTTATGCAATAGCCGTTGTACAGTACCTGGTGTCAGAGTACTCGCTGTACCCGTTGTTAGATTACCCATTGCGATGCCAAGTCGGGAATTTAGCAAGTTAGGAAGGCATGCCCCACCTGTTTGTGCAAACCCATTGCAGTTTGCATAGAGTACCCGTTGTACCCATTCTCAGCAGGCACATGCATACAGACCATCAAAGGAGCCCTTGCCCTTTTACCCGTGCCCTCTCCAGACCATGAATGCAGTTTTTACTAAGGTGAAAGAAATGCAAATGCCATCTTTCCATTCCATTGTCTTGTCCAAACTCTCCTGAACTTGAGTGCAGCATCTTATATTGAAATAATTGCCCTCTCTGTGTAGAAATCCATGCTGTACGCCACCTCTCCAGTATTGCCTTTTTATGCTTAGTTGTGGGCTCGCCGAAGGCGAGAACACTATGTTATCCTCATTATTTATAGAGTGAGTTCCGCCGCATATTTCTGCCGCAGACAGTTGGCATGTTCCGCCGCAGACAGTAGAAAGGCAGGGCCCTTAACTCTCCTACTGCCAGATTATTTATTTATTTATTGGGTCTGGTGCCATCAAAAAGCGGCTTACCTTTGCGACGTTATAGTAGATAGACAGACATTTATTTATTTATTTATTTATTTATTTTTTGATTGTGCAATAGTGCACTTTGGTCTGCCAGGCAGCAGAGGGCGGCGTCATGCGAGAATGAATGTGAATTTGCCTGTTATGTGTTGCCGTACATTCAGACCAGTCACTGGCCACAGAGCCTTACAGCCAGAGGAAATCAACAAGGAAGTGAATTGGTCTCCGTTGATGTTAACGCATAATGGATTTTTTACACCATCACCGCGGAAAATGTGTTTACAGTACACGGCGGCGCGACCCCTCATCAGCTTCAACAAGGTAAACGAACGAACGAACGAACGCGAACGAGCGCCGTATTGGCGCGGAGGTCTCTTGAGAATTGGGGCGAACAGGAACGTCCAAAGCAGTATAAGAGTTAACCAAAGAGGTGTAATTGAGGTGTGGAAAATCTGGGAGTGGAGCTCGGGTATTGGTTGAGCTTCACATGACAATTAACACATATAATGAGTTCTTTATTTCTTTTTAAAACTTTTTTTTTCTACAAGCGAGCCCACACTGTTTCGTAGGAAATGCAAATCTGAGTTTGAATATGTATTTTTTAAGCGAACATTTGTAACTCAAATTTTGCTTCCGGGGAGGGGTCCCTGGAACTAAATATTTTGAGATGGGGGTCTAGCTGTGGCCAAATACATATCATCTTGGGGGTCCTTCACATGAAAACGTTTGAGCACCACTGACATAGAAAGTTTCTTGCACACATTTTCACGATTTTTCAAAAATAGCAGATCTACAAGCTCGCAGCGCGGCACCGAGTGCCGCGCTGTGAGCTTGTGCCGCGCTGTGAGCTTGTATATCTGCTATTTTTCAATAGTTAACATTCATGGGGGGCCGCAGTGATTCCTTGTACCCAGGGCCCAGAGTTTGGTGTGATGCCCCTGGCTGTCTGCACAGTCAACCAACCAGGGCCAATAATGTTTGTTTTAGTCACACTCCCTGGTGTCCCGCGAATTCTAATTCAGGTGTAATCTAGCCTGTTTATATCAGAATGAGCTATTATGCTTAATTAGAACCCAATTTAATGACTGTCATTGTGGCATATTGTAATTCATTATGGTGTAATTGTAATGACGTTTTCCTCATGATAATTACCATGCAATCATGTTGAATCATCATCATTACACACAGTTTTTGTCTCAAATCTCAAACTATGTTTTCCTGGTGGGGCTCAACTTAGACCACCTGCGCTGTGTGGTTTACAATTCTGCAAAGACGGCATCTTTGCAATTCAAAAGAAAATGAATTTAGTTTAGCCCCACAAAACGTCAACCTGAAAAACACATGATTTCCTTTGGGGTTTTCTTGTATTGCGTAGTTTCACCTAATTTTCATGTCATGCAATCCTCCAGCCAATCTGGCATCCCACCAGGCAGATCAGCAGTGTTCTGGAGGTTGCTCGGCCAACTTGGCAACCGAGCAGATAGGACGGTCGATGGCACTCTGGAAGTCAGCGGGGCTAGTAGCGGGGGAGGTTCATTCCACAGTGGAGCCAGGGCCATTTAGCAGCCTGTCTTGTCTGGAGTCTCTCGGGTCACTTTAATATCAGCCCAAGGCCCTGAATCTGCCCCCATGCCGCTCCGCCAATTACCCAAGGATCCCCATGTTTCCCTCTTCCTCCCCTTTTTGCTTTTTCTTCCCAGCTTCCGCGTCTCCCTCCCTTGCCACTTTGTTGTGTCTACTAAAACTCTGACTTCCTACGTCGTCTCACTTCTGTCTGTCTTTATCAGTCGTCGTCTCATTTCACGACCCGCTACGTAGTAGTCCGGGCCAATTAGGTGACACTGAAAAGCGAACGCAGTATTACACATAAGTGTTGTATTTATCAACTTCTCTCTACTGGTGTTTTAGCCACAGTAGTTTGACTAAACATCCAGTTCTTGGGTCGTACAGGAGGTTTCACTGAGAGCTGTAACCCCTCAGTTTACAGCATGTTGTTTTGATCATCAGCCATCGGTTTATGCCCATGTCTATTCCCTTCACCCTGTGTTTATATAATCACTGACACTGATCTCCTGCTAAACAATTCCTGTCTGTGTACTTGTGTGTAAGTGCACGCAAGTCTTCCCCATGAGCTTGCGTGTGTACAATAATGCTTTAAGGAGATCAGGGTCTTGCGACGGGCCCTTTAACTTCAGTCAGCGCTGCATCCTGATATCCTGGTGTGACTGGTTCGAGGGGATAATTCGCTCCGCCAGAAACACAGCCTTTTAGAGGTTCCACATGTGCCTTGGCACCAGACGGAAGAGAGGCCGGTAGGTTCATTAATTACGGCAACATTCCTGTAGTGTTGTCACACAGTTTTATTAGCGTTAGCTTAGCCTGCGGGCTCTGTCATTATGCCTCATTTAGAGCTCTAACCTTCCCATGGCTGTCCATTCATTACTGCCGCCAAAGAACATTGTTAACTACAAGCAATATCATTATCCATAAATTCACTACAAATTCTATGACAGTCTAAAGCAGTTTAATAGTGCCTGCCAATAAGTTTACCCTTATTTTTACTAATGCAATATAATTTTAATTTACTATAGAAATTGTATACTCTATGATAATAGCTAGGTGTTCTTCATAAAGAGGTCCAATCCTGATCACTTGGGCGGGGGTGGGGGAGGGAGGGGGGAGAGGGAGAGAGCGAGATCCATACAAGTGAATAGCAACAACTGTACCCACTACCTGGTGTTATATGGGCCTGTACAATATAAATCATTCATAACCAGTTATATTTGCAATACCCTGGCAGCCTCTGTACTGTTAAGTTAGGGCTGTCACGATATGACATTTTACATGACGATTAATTGTCACTCAAATAATTGTCGATTAACGATTTAATTGTGTTTTTGTCGTTGATAATTACATTTCTGTTTGGCTTTTAGGTTTTGAAGTTGTACATGGTAGATATGACACATAACCTAAATATACAAAGAAATTACTGACATATTTGACAACTTACTACTTAAAAAATAACTTTGATAGTGGAAATAGCCGATCTACAAGCTCACAACGCGTCGCGATGCGACGCGTTGTGAGCTTGTAGATCTGCTATTTCCACTTATGTAATAATTGTGACAGCCCTATGTTAAGTATGAGGAAGTATCCTTGTATTTGTTTATCTTGGGCGAGACTACTCACCTGGATGACTTCTTAATGTTTGGGGGGGGGGGGCAGATTGTATATTTATTGTTTATGAGAATGCCAACATAGGCACAGTTTTTTCACATTATTTGGATTCCCAGTGTAGCTGTTGCCTCGTCATTAAGACTTACCACAAAAGAACGCCACAATAAAGTATATAATAAGATAGAAGTCTTCAGGATAAGCTATATATATATATTGCTCTAATATGGCTGTGCGCACAGGGATGGAGATTGAACAAAAAATGTTTGTGGGCTCATCTGTCAGATGTCCCGTAAGAAATGTCAACCACTCCTTTAATCCAGGCGGCTCACAGGGCCGATTCAGCAGAGCAATCATCCTAATAACAGTAAATCCGCTATAATTGAGGTCTCACGATTACTAGCAGAAATCTTCCCTTTTTCTTGACAAAGACCTTTAAACTGGTTGAGATGATCCAGTGAGGCTGAAATGAAAAGCAGATCATTTGATGGTTCCAGCAGGCATTAACCCCTGCCTATGGTCTGATCTCTCGGGGTCATTCTTGGCTACTGAAACAGTTCCCAGCTCGATTATGCTGATCTGAGCTCTCTGACAAGGTCAGCTCCAGCTAGCTATGGGGTTGTCATGACTGACTGCAACTGCTCCTGACTCATCTGTACAATCATTTGTCAGAATGTCATGGTGCTCAAAGCAACACATTGAATGAAAGCAGTCCAAGAATGATTCAATTTTCAACGTAAAAAAAGAAAAGAGTGTTATCTACTGTTGTCAGCCAAGTAAATTAGTTTCAAATCTCTTGATTATAATTTATTGAATTTCTTCATCTCTTCATAAACTCTCATTTACACACAACCTGGGTGCTTGGAGAAACCATACACAACTGATACTGTATTGGGTTTCTGTTGATAAAATCTAAACTAAATATCTGAGTCGTTCGGGGACATTTGAAACTTGGCAGCTACTCATATATACACAACACTTTGAACACTCTCAGCAGGGGCGTCACAAGGGGGGGAAAAGTGGGACTGAGTTACTAGGGCCCAAGATAGAGGGGCCTTAATTATTTTATACTTTAGCTATTGAAAAATAGCAGATATACAAGCTCACCAAGCTTGTAGATCTGCTATTTTTGAAAAGTCGTGAAAATGTGTGCAAATCTTTGAATAAAAAATATGTATTTTTTTTAAGCGAACATTTGTAACACAAATTCTGCTTCTGGGGGGTCCCTGGAACGAAATATTTTGAGATGGGGTCCGTGGCCAAATACATATCATTTTGGGGGTCCTTCACATGAAAAACTTTGAGCACCACTGACATAGAAGTATGATTCGAAATATTCAGACTTGCCCAAGATTTTTCAAAAATAGTAGATCTACAAGCTCACAGCGCGGCACTCGGTGCCGCGCTGTGAGCTTGTATATCTGCTATTTTTCAATAGTTAAAGTACCCAGGGCCCAGAATTTGGTGCGACACCCCTGACTCGCGAGGATGTGTCCGTGTCATTGACGTGATGTGGTGAGAGGGGAGTGACAGTGTTTTGTATCCTCTCTCCTGTAGCACTTATTGTTTAACTGCTTTTCATTCCACACTTCAACCACAAACTTGTGCTCCGTGTTGATGTCAAAGCCAGAACCATAGATTAGCTAATCTGTGACCAAGATCTTTGTGTCCTTGCCAAAAGATACGCGGCTTTTAGACGAAGAAGAGCAACAAGGTAATTAATATAATCAGCTCGTTTAGCATGGATAAGTGTGGTGCAGATGATTCACGCAGCTTAAATGCCGTTGGTGAGTTTCTCACGTTTGAGATGTGGCATTTGGAGGCATTATAATTCCTTTACTATTTACACAGAAATTGTAAACGTATTTTAAATACTTGTTGCTGCATATTGTGGTTGCTCAGACATGATGAGAGGTGAAATGTTGTCTTTTCCCACCAATGCGTCCAAAATCACTTTATACGGTCAGAGAAATGGATCAGATTTTATTAGCAGTGTAGATCGTTGTAACATTCAATCAGCAAAACATGACTTTGATCAAGTTTGCTAAAGTGCACATGGACTTTTACTTGCAACATGTGCGTGTGTGTGTGTGTGTGTGTGTGTGTGTGTGTGTGTGTGTGTGTGTGTGTGTGTGTGTGTGTGTGCACGCGTGCCAGCTCGAGAGCATGTGTGTGCGCGTGTGACGTGCGCGCGCCGCGCATATGTGTGTCTAGTTGACGTCATCGGTTGGGATTGTGCTATTTTTTCCCTTTTTGTCTTTCAGTAGGAACAATATTATCCTGTGACACCATTACCACTTCGGGTCATAGATGTGACCATGTGACCCAGACCAAACGGTGTGCACACATCATCGTCCTGCAAAGTGGCAGCTAATTCACGTTTCACCAGTGTCATATGAGCCAACGCTGTGTGTGTACCACCCTGCTTGGCCCGTCACTTTGCTGCAAGCCTTCTGTCCTTCTGCACAGAGTTGAGATGTGAAGAGTGAGAGAGAGAGGAGCTCTGCTGCCATCCGACTGCAGATCAAATACACATCAGGCAGTGGGTGAACGACAAACAGTCAAAACAGAACCTGATCTCGGGGGCAATTACCAGTGTTTGCTTAATCTTTGGAACGTGCTGTCGAGAGCTGGGGTCAATGACGCCGTTTGACTCCCCTCTTTTCTAGCCGGGGCGAGGATAGGGATTATTACTCATTAGGACTTCACAGCTTGGGGTTTTTCGAGTTGTGTGGGGGTTGGAAAGTGTAATACTCTCCCCTCCCTCCCTGACAAACATGACGTTTTAGGGGAGTGGGGTGGGATGAGATGGTGAGTGAGTGAGGGAGGGAGAGGGAGAGAGAGTGCGTGTGTGTGTGTGCGTGTGCGTGTGCGTGTGTGTGCGTGCGCATGTTTTATATAGAGAGCAAGAGAAACGGGGGACAGGGAGAGAAAGAAAAATCTTTTAATCTTTTTCTGTTCTTTTATTTAAATTTAAACTACCACAAGCAAATAAGATGTAGACATTTCTTTAGCTTTTAATTTTCTTCATTTAATTTTCCAATACTTTTTGCAGAGAATAAAGCTGTGTGAGACTGAGAGCTCTGAACCGTTTCAACCGTTAACCCACTGGCAAAACTCTCCCAATGATTCAGTTACCTGTTTGTTACCTCAACAATAATTAAAGCTACTTGAAACCCCAACCACCCACGGGCGCTTTGCGCCGTACAATTAAGGTGGCGTGAGACCTGGGTTTACTTTAACCTGACTCCTTGGCACATTTTAAATGACAGCGTAAAAAGGCCCTTGAAGGCAGTGGGGAATTGCTTTACTGCGAGAGCTAAACATTTGTAATTACCTGAAAAAAAGTTATTACACCTAATTCCACCCAGCCGAGGTTATATGCTTTAAACCACAGACCAACACGTTTTGGTGCCTGGTTGTCACGGAGCTTGTCTACACTGGAAAATTAGGCTGTCGATACATACACGTTCTTTCTATGAATCATAAACGTTTTTTTTTTTTTGTTTTCTTTTGAGGTAGACTCAAATAGATGTTTAAATGAGAGGCTTCATGAGCTGTGCTGTAGTTACTAAACTGTGACTCGTTCCTTCTTCTTCGTCTGTTCCTGTTGTTTGCTCATACTACCTTCATATTTTCCAACAAATGCATGCAGTCACACACGTGCTTACACAAGCACAGGCACACGCACACAGGTTTGTATAACTGGAAAATAGTTGCTATTGCTGAAATTACAAAGTGTCAAAGTACAACGCTTTGTAGATCAGCTATTTTTCGGTGTGTGATATCACCGCACGACCACGTTTAAAATAAGGGAAACTCTAACCCCAAACCCCTAAATCTATAAATGCCTGATCCTAACCCCAACCCAAATAGTATGTTTTCACCATAAAACAACCATTTTTGTCTAATTCCCAATATACATCTGGCCCTTACAAGTATAGTAACACACACACACACACACACACACACACACACACACACACACACACACACACACACACACACACACACACACACACACACACACACACACACACACACACACACACACACACACACACTCTCTCCCTCTCTCTCTCTCTCTCTCTCTCTCTCTCTCTCTCTCTCTCTCTCTCTCTCTCTCAGATATTGTGGTCATGTAGTGACTAACCCGGGGGATAAGAAGGGGCTCCATGCTGACAGGATGTCAGTGCACAGTGGGAGATGGCTAACTAGAGGGAGCATCAAAGAACGACTAAATCAGCTCACTCCGCCACAGCACACTTAGTGCATTCCTCCAGGGCAGAGATATGCAACGGAATCTGTTGTTTTGTAGACTCTAGCGGTGAAAATGTGGTGCAGGGTGAATGGAGGTTTTGTGCGTACTTCACTGTCAATGTATATATCTTAAGCCGTTTCATTGTGATATGGTGAAATTGCAAATGCCTTATTAGTTTGGGTGAACTTCAGGGCTTATATCCACATATTTAAAGCTACTATTGCAGCCAGCCAGCCACCAACCATCTGTTCTTCCAGAGGGCATTATAGTACGAACAATATTACAGTCTCTGTATTACAACTCATATCCTATGGTTTTATAGTTTTATACAAGGCACCCTATACATTTTTCTCTAGCTACCTCCCATACAAATTTCATTGTACTCTACTCGATACTCATTGCAAGAAACACATTTATCTTAACTCCTCTAACAATGCTCTTTTTAACGCTACAGCTGTCTTCACTTTGTACTTTATTGTTCACCCTTTTCATTACTTTGGCAGCAATAACGCAGTAACCGCTGTCCTAAAAGCAAAGACCATATAACACTCAACGCTCGCTGAGAGGCCCTATGCGTGTATAGTTTCACCATTATGGAATGGCAAATGTTGCTGCAGAAAGGCCAATATAATGAGACATTTATTTGGTGACAGCTTCACTTGCTGTGTCTATGAGCCGCACTCGTAAAGGGACGCCATAAATGACAAGACGGAAGTCGTGAACATGCACACAAAAAAGGAAAACGATGGGTTATACTTTAATTTCGGAGTCATTTTCGAGTCTTCCAGCTGCGGGCGGATACATTTGCAGTGGTGTAAAGTAACTACAGGTAAGTAGATTTACTACTAGGCTACTGTACTTAAGTACAATTTTGAGTTATTTGTACTTTACTTGAATATTTCCAATACTTTTACTTCTACTCCACTACATCTCAGAGGCAAATATTGTACTTTTCCTCCACTACAATCAAACTATTAATTTACCGAATTATCTGTCCGCCGTACTGACATCACTGACTGACATCACTACAGTGCCCAGATTTGGAGATGACATCACAGACTGGCCTGGAACACCATATATGGGCATAAAAGAGTGCCAGCCAGACAGACGGATACAACGGGTAACTAGACATCGATGGTGACCATTCTGCCCAACGGGCACCGGTCTGGGTTCTCCAACATTACTTACTTCTCTCCAACAATCCCTCACCGCACACCCCCGGGAACAGGACTAGTTGTATTTTTTGCCTAAAATCACGCAAAGCGGTACACAGTATCTCTAAAGTCATGTCATCAACATGGATCTGTCCCCTTATTCCCTCCTGATTGGCTACGATTGCCTTCTAAAGTTTGTGTATACGACGTGACGGTCGCTTAACTCCCGATTAGGGAGTCTTACTGGTATTACAACTTTAGTTACTAGTTACTTTGTAGATTTTTATTAAAATTAAAAATCACTTCAGCCTTATATACATTTCGGCCATTTGAAAATAGCTGATCTGAGCTTGTAGATCTGCTATTTTCAAATAATTTTTTATCAATTTTATACATTGGAAAACTTGTGCATTATGAGTTCGTTCTACTTTTTTCTACTTGTAACAGGAGTATTTCTGCATTGCAGTATTGATACTTGAAATACTAAGTACTAAGTACTTTTTCCACCACTGGATACATTTTACCATATGTGTCTATCCTCCAATGTTTTTGTTCGGTGTCACGTTGTTTTTTTTATTGGTAGCTTTGCTTGTTGCAACATAAATGAAAATGCCCACAGACAAGTAGTGGGCTAGTTTTACAACATCATTGTTCACACATCAAAACTGTCACCATAAATGGAGGTGGGTAAACATTGCCTTTATTTTCATCCCTAGTGGGTTTTACCTCTCTGCGCTCTATAGCCTCACCCATTGTGTGCTAGCCACACAAAGCAAACCCCCCCCCCCACAAACCCTCTGACTTTGCCCCTCTAAACACGCCCCCACCTCTGTCCCCCCATGCGCCCCTCCCTCCCCCCCCCCCCCCCGCCAGCTCTGTCCCACACCCAACACAGGACCTGCTTTGATTGCCACTTAATTACACACCGTTTTACTCCACCATTTACCAGTCAAAAGGAGGGGCCAACTGGAGGTGGGGTTGGTGGTGGTGGAGGTGGAGGGAAGAGGAGGCAGGGAGGGGTGGGGGTGGGTGGGTTATGGGGCCCCCAGCATCTCCTCCATCAATGTCGGCGGCCCCCACAAAGGCCCCCGCGACAGGGGATGAGTAGCCATAATGCTGTGGCCGTGCCTGCCGCTCAAAGCCACCCCATTCCTAATTGCCCTCAGAGATGGCAGATAATGGAGGGGCTTTGAAGTGAAAATGGGCCCTAATGAGCGGGAAAGAGAGAGAGAGACAGACAGAGAGAGAGAGAGAGAGAGAGAGAGAGAGAGAGAGAGAGAGAGAGAGGAGGTTGGAGGAAAGGGGGATAGTGTGTATGGGATAAGGATCAGATGTCAACCTGCTTATAAAAAAGTAGTCAGGGAGAGAGAGAGAGAGATAGAGAGAGAGAGAGAGCGAGAGAGAGAGAGAGTATAGAGAGTATAGAGAGCGGATGTGTTTAGGGAGACTGCTGTCCCTCCTGTCTCCCTCTGTGCTCACAGGAGTGCGGAGGAGTCGGAGACAGGAGTCGGAGACGGACTCTCTGCAGGGGTCCGCTTCATCCATCTTCCTGCCCCCCATCCCCCCGCCTCCTCACTCCTTCCGTCCCACCCTTCTGTCTCCAGCATAGCCTTCAGGCGCCTGTCTCCCCCCAACGGTTGCTAGCAGCACCACTCTCTCTCTCTCTCTCTTGCCTGCCCACTCTCCCACGGATAGAACTCTTTTTTCGCCTTCCTTTTTCTTTGCTCTGTTGTAATTTTGTCTTTTCCATGCCCTCCCTCTATCCCTCCCTCCCTCCATCCCTCCCTTGTTCTGTCTGTGTGTCTCTGAGAATGGGAGTCTCTATGAGGAAGATGACAATAGCACCGCCACTTGGTCTGGCGTCAGGGACTTCTTCCCATACCAGCTAACATGCTTGGGATTCTTTGCACTGTCTCCGTATCTCTTGTCTTCTCCATGCATGCTTTCTGTGGAGGCCAGACTTCAAGGCAGATGATTTGCATACAAAGCGCCGTCGTCTTTTTAACTGCGTTCTTTCTTTTGTCAAGCTCCTTTGGTCCTGTCTTCACTTTACCTTTCATTGTTACCTCTCAATTTCAATTCAAAAGAGCTTTTTGGGCATGTGAAACATGTTTACATTGACAAAGCAAGTATTTAAAATAAGACTAAATAAATGTTTGTACAATTAAATATATAGTCATACTGGAATAAAATAAATGTGTATAAACAGAGCGGCGTAACATTGCAACTTCCCAATATAGTAGGTAAATAACTCAACTGAAAAATACAAACACATGTGCTTTTGCTGTTAGAATATGCATATATGCCCTAAATACAAATCCTCTCTCTCTTTCTTTCTTATTACACCTTAAGGTCAGTTCCTTTCCCCCGACATTAAAAACCCTAAACATAAACCCTCTTGCGATTTCAGATTCGGTACAATGAGAGAAATATTTCTGTATTCAAGCATGAGGAAAAAGTTACATTTTTGCACATGGATGCATGTCTTCAATACTCCCAGTTCGATTTGTATTGAAGTACAAAGTTTGACCTGGAGATGTCTTTGCCTGGTACATACATGCATATATTCAACCATAAATCGATACATGTCTAATATATGGAACTGCATTTTTGCTATTTTGGTTCATAATGACTATTAAGATATTCTTGTGTTTTTATTTTTGTCCACACTGTTGAGAAGTACAATAATGTCAATACAATATTTACTACATCTGTGTTGTAAGGTTCCAAGGTTTTTATTGCCTATGCATGTGACAATAAAAACCTTGAAACCATCACATTACAACACTACAACATTTTAAATGGTAGCACCAAGAGATTATAAAATTCATATGTATTTACTGGCCGACCCAATAGTCGAGTGATTAAGGTGTGTATCAAATGCATGACACTCTCATACTCTTTATCTGTTTTCTGTCTCTATCAAATGAACACACACGCACGCACGCACGCACGCACGCACGCACGCACGCACGCACGCACGCACGCACACACACACACACACACACACACACACACACACAATAATAACAGTGGGTGCCAATGGCCTAGTCCTAGCGGTTGAGGTGCATACCCCTTATAAGCTCTAATGCCCGGTGACCTTTGCTGCGTGTCACTCCCTGTCTCTCTCTCCCTGATTCCTGTCTCTCTTTACTTTACTATCCAAAATAAAGACAGAAAAGCCCCCCAGAATATCTTTATAATTATTATTTATTTAATAATAATATTAGTAATTATAATAATAATAATTTTAAATGTATTCCTTGGACTACACACACATCCAACCTCTTGATAACCTTTAGGTTCAAGTCCGACCAGGCCCTTCACTGCCGGATCTAGGGTTTGCCACTGTTAAAAACTGCCCATTTACCTCTGACGAGACCTATAAACCTGCCGGAGAAGCTGAGCTGACAACAGCCACTTCACAGCCCGTGAATGAAAAAAGGTCTCTCTGCTCTCTTTAAACAAAAGAGTCATCACACCAGACACTTCCAGGGGTATGTGTCGTGACCCTGGCTCGTTGCACCATAAAACAGCCTGTTTGGCTAAATGAAAGAGCCCGGTTTTAACTGTAATCTGCCTTTATCAGGCTCCATCAGCCATTGGAGGACTCCCTTGGCCTTTGTCTGGGGACCTTAAAAACAAGTTGTGCTTCTGCCATTTCAAAGGAGACTCTCTCTCTCTCGGCTCTCGACAAAGAGCAGCGACAGCAGGGACCTTCTGAATGACAATTGTTGTTGCGCATCGGTTGGTATTTACTGCTGCAGAGGGTTGAGTGCATTAAAGCCATGGCACTGATTGTTGATGTGTTTGCCTGTACTAATTGGCTCGAGGGCAACAGACTGCCTATACAATGCAAAGGGAAAACGGTATCAAAGGGCGGGGGTGTGGAGTGGAAATTGCTTATTAACCACTTAAAGCCTTTAGTTGCCCGGGATCCACCAGGGGTCTATTAGTTGGTGCCTTCCTTTAACTGCTCCAATAAGTGTTTTTCCATGGGTTTTCCAATTGGATGACATTTAAGTTTGACGTAAGCTTTCCAATTGTTTCCCTTGGGGTTATAACTACATGGACAGGATATCAGTATTTGATACCATGCAAAGTGAGTTAGCACCGCTCAATTCACACCGGTGTGATTTTTATTTCCCTCTACACCTCATCCCTTTTCCGAAAATAGCTGTGTGTGTGTGTGTGTGTGTGTGTGTGTGTGTGTGTGTGTGTGTGTGTGTGTGTGTGTGTGGTGTGTGTGTGTGTGTGTGTGTGTGTGTGTGTGTGTGTGTGTGTGTGTGTGTGTGTGTGTGTGAGATTGTAGATCTGCTATTTTTGCAGAATGTTTGCTTTTTATGGCAGGCCCAGAACAGGGATGCAGGGGTTCAATTGGTTGAATACTAAATAAACACATAGACACACAGATTCTTTACACAGAGTTAAAATGAACACTGAGGGTTTTACTGTGTGGCTGGCATCAGGAAGGCCCGATGACGACATCCACATGCAAAGCATGCGGTACAGCCTTGTTTATTCAAAACCAAATTATATACTCTTATGTATTCCAATATCTGAGGTCGGGCTTCATCAATGACTTGCATTATATGTTCATCGTGAAGTTACTGTATAATACCTGCATAATATGTATGAACCCGCACCACGGTGAATATAACTTAAAGCAGACTGATTTTTTTTTATGTCCATTTGACCTTCAAGGGGGTCTCCTGTCCTTCAGTGAAACCTCAGAGGCTGTCACTCTGAAATATGAAGGCGGTGAAACGAGCAGTGCAGGGACCTGGTTCCATCTAACCATGGGTGCTTGTCTACTTAGTAATCAGTACAAGCTGTGGGGAGACTTGGCCTAAAACTCACGACCACAATTTGTGCCTCCGCAATGGAAGAAGAAGAAGAGGAGGAATAACAGGGGCGGGGAGGGGGTTCACAGGATGAACGGGAAAGTGGCAATCTCTGTGATGTTAAAAGAGGAGAGGGCATGCCACTCGTCTAGTGAGTGAGTGAGTGCGTGCGTGCATAAATATGTGTGTGTCATGGATAAAGGTGTGCGTCAGATTTTTTTGTTTTAGTTTTTGCTGCCGTGTGTAGCTTCAAAAATCCAGTTCTAGGTCAGAGGAAGCCTACGTTGACTGCATGGCACACAGTGCCGAGAGAAATCAACGTGAAAGCCAAAAAAGTCAGGACCTCAAATGGTCATGGTTGAAACCAGTATTCACAGCGAATTTCCGGCCGCAGTGCCATGCCTAAGTCCCCCTGATTATTTTCTGGTTCAAGGGTTGCCTCGTTTCAAAGCCTTCCCCTCTGCCTGTGATTTGGTCTTGTTAAGGGGCCTATATTTCAGCCGAGAAACACACACGGAACCTTAAATGAAATTAAAAGTGACTATCAATCACACAGAGTTCTCAGTCTCCCATCAGCGTTGCGGTGTGTACCTTCGGTGTTCAACAGGCTGACCCTGTGTGACGCTGAGTAGACTGATATTTGCCGAGTGTTTTTGTAAAGCGAGGTTGGGTTTATGTACAAGGGGAATTCTATACACACCCAAGACTTGAAAGTGAGTAGCTATGAAACTAGTTTGTTTTTTACTGTAACGTTCAGAGGATCAGTAAAGTCTTGTCTCCTGTGAAGAGGGCGAGGGGTGGAAAAATATAAGCACTCACCGTCCAGCCCAAAAGTCCAGCATCAACTAATGATTTAGAGATTTAACAGTAAAGGATTATGCTTTTTTTAGAGCATCATTTAAATCATATAGTAATTCGGAATCGTAGTGAGAATGCGTTACACATGAGAGCATTTGGTGCTGTTAATGGGTTTATATTGCTGTGAATATTGGATATCAGCAGCACTTTCAGCTACGTATATGGTAAGATATTGCAAATTGGCAAAGAGGTACATCAGGATATTCTGTCTACATACTCATACCCTACCCAGAATGAATTAGCTTAAAAAATTCTTTCCTAGACTATTTATCTTCAATTTTAAATGTGCATGAAATAATTGGGTATTACTTTTAATAACTACAATATTTACTATAGGATTCACATTTCTGTGGCTCGAATTTGCACTGGACTATATTAGCCTAGCTGAGCTAGACATCCCAGCCATGTTAAAACAAGGTAGGAATGGGACTATACATGTATGAAACAGATACATTGTCTGTCTGACTAACTAACTGCAGTTAGTTAGCTAGATGCATTAGTATCTAGGCTGGCCCCAGGCTAGGACTATATAGATTACTGTACTGATACAGACAAGTTGCATTTGGTGTGTATAGTAGATCGATGCTTATCAAGCTTTACGATAAGATAATGGCCATCTCGACTCATCAGGACTTAAAAGGGAAAGAAATGAAGGCATTCAGACAATGTATCTGTTTCATATAGTCCCATTCACTGTTCACAACCCCCCCCCCCCTTCCCCACATGACATGAAAGAGAAAACCTCATAATAAAATTGAATAAACCGTCCTCCAAGGTTGAATTATTGTAATTACATGTAATTGAGTGTTTGGCGGCAAAACCATTTCCTCCTCAGATCCCGCAATGTACTTTCAGAAAATCACCAGCACTTTGTTCTTGGTCCTGAAGCCACTGCTTGACCTTCTCCAATTGCAGTCTTTGGTGAACGACTGTGACATGAGACAGAGTGAGAGTGGAGGGGGACGACGGCCACGCTATGTTGTCACAAAGATGAGTTGCTCTCTCCACCAGTTCCATATGGTTCCAGTCACGTACAGTACTGGGTTCCCTTCTCTCTCTCTCTCTCTCTCTCTCTCTCTCTCTCTCTCTCTCTCTCTCTGCCTCTCTCTCTCTGCCTCTCTCTCTCGCCCTATCTATAAATACATCAAGTTGTGCTGCGTTTTTGGGGTTAAGGATGGGAGAAACCACTGAGGCACAAATTAGTTCACGTTTCGTTTTGAGTGTCTCCGTGGATGCTGGTTTGTTCTAGGTACAGTAGGAATGCTTGGAGAAGCATGGAGAGCATCAGCAGGAGAGCAGAGGACTAAGAATTGTCCACAAAAAGTGATCCCATTTAGGCTTAAGTTGTCGGTCAATAAATTGTATGGACTGAATTATCGTTTTGTTTTTATTTTTGTAAGAAGAAGAGAAAATGTATGGCATCATAACAGCCTTTACTCCTACATCATTACATCGGTACTTTATAATGGATTCACTGTATGAACCCTATGACTTGGGCTAACACCCATAACTGCCCAAATCATTTCATACACCAACTATGTTTTCATGTCCAGTGAGGATGAGGCAATGGTACAACCAATGACCAGCTCAGTAAATGATTCCATGGTGTGTGTGTGTGTGTGTGTGTGTGTGTGTGTGTGTGTGTGTGTGTGTGTGTGTGTGTGTGTGTGTGTGTGTGTGTGTGTGTGTGTGTGTGTGTGTGTGTGTGTGTGTGTGTGTGTCCACCACCCCCCTTCCACAGACTATCGTGTCAGTGTGAAGGTGCACACCTATGTCAACACTGTCGAGACATAATTGAATAAGTTGCAGTGATCTATTCGGTTATGTGATGACCCCAGCTTGAGTCTCTGACCAGATCAGTTCAATTTGAATTCAGTAAAGGAAATACATTTCTGTTAACAACATAATGAATCCAGGGCTGTAAGAACCAGTGTAATGTAGCATCACTTGCCGTTAACCACTTAAACCCCAGCATCCTTACTGTGGGGAAGACATTCGCAGAAAATAGCAGATCGACAAGCTATCGATCGGCTATTTTCAGCGAAAGCTTTCCCCACAATAACAGAAAAGAGAAAAGGTACCAGTATAGAGCCCTGAGGGACTCACTCCGGTCAACCAGATGGGGTTTAAGTGGTTAATTGTTCAGCCATGACAGTTTCATCCTCAAAGAACAAGGAAAATACTATACTTTCATTTGTGTCCATTTGTCCCACTGTCCATATGAGAACATTTTTAACATTAACCACTTGTGTGCCCTATATATTTCTTCATACGTCAACATTTTTCTTTTCTTTACATATCTACTGCATAGTACTGTGTTCTATTCGTCTGTCATTCAATGTTATATGAGATACTTAAATGGTTTCCTGTGGAAATAAGCTTAGTCTTTTCATGGATCTCCTTTTAGTAGACCTTGTACCAGTGAACTGTACCGTCATGAAACTGTACCTTTTCCTATGCAAACTTCTAATAAAGTCTTCAATCAATCAATCAATCAACTAGCTAAGATAGCATGTATGCAAGCTCCCAAAGCTTTGCTTCGCTATGCGTTGCGAGCTTTGTGCTATTTTCAAAAAGAATTTGAACATTTGGGGAAATATTCATGTATATTGACATGCTTTAAAATAGAGACGGTGTTAAGGTCATGGGAAACAGACGATAAAAATGATGTCCATTGGATGCATGGGGAGCCGATGCATGACTGACTGAAAATATTCAGTTACTGTACTCCAGTTTCCATCTGTAGTCTACAGTGAAAGCTAATTATTCAAATCAATGAAGAAATAATGGTTACTATGATTGAAAAAGAATTATGTTTTACTTTTACACTTTTAAATTAAGTATTCAATGTTGATTTGTCAGTGGGAATATAGTATACTGGTCATTGATTACATGGAGTCAAGCTCAAAAGCAAATTTGAGGATGTCAGGTTGCCGTTTTCTTGGCTGATGAAAGGTATAATTTAGAACTGCCAGAACAGCAACTTCAAAAGCTCCAATCCCATATTAAGCTGGGAAATAAAAGCTGTCCAGGCAGAGAATAAAATAAAATACAAAATAATTATCCTATTTTCTGTTTACTCTAATTACACAGAGGATCCCCTTTCATTAACGGGACAATTGCTGTCCATTTCTGAAGATCATTGTGGAACTATTTTAACTATATCAACCATATACACACTTAAATCAGGCTGGTGTGAAATGTAACCACTGCGTGATTATTCATGTTCAGCATTCATATAAAATCTATGCAGAAACTCATCTGAATAGGAGGTGACAAAGTATGTTTTCATGGGTATACCTGTACATGTGTGTAAAATGGCACATAAAAACAATACAAGAACATAATATTATACTGTACATCCATAATCTAATCCTATATACAATTGTCCAAAAGACTTTATTCGTTACACTGCCTTTGCCATTTTGGGTAAAAGGGTCATTTGCTTTAAAACGATTTCACTTTCAGGAAAGCTTTTCCTTTCTTTGGTGATGTCTATGCCAACAAAATAAAAACAGAAACGATGGTTAATCCCTGCAGCGGAGACGCTGTGCTTGTAGCCTATTGGTAATGGGCAATGCCCTTTCTAATCTAAATAAAGTTAAGCATTTGTAACAGTGACTGCATTATGGAAAATCCAATTTGTGATTGCAACATCTGTACTTAACCTACGGGTAGACTGAGTGCTGATTCTTTGTTGGTCCAAAGTGGCTAAGCTGCATGTTTTTTCCATGATTATTTTTCCAGAGCACTTACATGATGTACATGACCTTGCATGCAATGATTATGATTCATATGCAAAACCAGGTCTCTTGGGTTATTATGGTGGTATAAAGAATTAACATCTAAATATTCTCAGACATGCAAACCCTGGCACATGGAACTGCACAAATGGCACGGAGAAAGATGTGAACTTAGGGACAATCTGTCTTTTTTTTTATGCACGCACACAAGACACACACACCCACGCAGGCACCCACGCGCACGCACGCACGCACACACACGCACGCACGCACGCGCGCATTCGCGCAAACACAGACAGACATCACTCTTGCTATTGATCATCAAAAATGACAATTAAAGACTATGTCAACTCAACATTCCCTCCCCTGTACTAAAGGTTTCCTCATAGTCCCCTTGATGTCATAATACTGGAATAACTGAACTTGATGGGTTAATTCAAAGTCTGCAAGATCCCCCCCAGCCCCCTGCACGCATGCATGCACGATACGTACACACACACACACACGCCTTGCCCCATACTGTCAAATCCTGTCAGACCGTAAGTCATGAGGGGAAGGAGGCGAAGAAAAGGGACCATTCTCAGAGAACTGGGACGTATCCAGAGGCTTATTTGTAAGCCTCCAGGGTGTGGCAGGTAAGCTTCCACCTCAAAGGCAACGGCTCCCTCCCATGTAATTGCTCTTCGTCAAATCGAGCTGCGTGACATTCCTTCAGACTGTTTCAAGTAATGACTACTAGTCGAGGACCGAGAACCGACTTGTGGTCAAAAGAGAAGCCACTATCTCAGATCAGGCTGATGAGTGATTACACAGGCTCACTATTTTACAATACTGACTGTGTGCCTTGATGAAGCTAAAACATGGAATAGAATGGAAATGCAAATAGCAATACACCATAGGAAAGAGCCAATCAGATGTGTTCAAACATTCAAAACACTTTATACATCCCAAGAAAGTCACCCTCTTGTCCTGTCTTGGACCATTCCTAGCAGTCAGAGGAAGGATGCATCCTCAGGCAAAAGGCGAGATAAGGGCCTTTGATATAATCAAGCCCACGTCAAACAGCCAATAAATGAGGCTTGTGAAGATAAAATGGCCAGGACTGACAGGTCTGATAATGGGCCAAACAAAGAGAAAGTGGAGATTAAGGGGTAGCTTTTCAGTCGGCTAAGTGGACTGCCCAGAGGGCACTCCGACAACATGGCTCATCTGTCAGAGACAGAAGGAATGGGATACCATCACCTCCGCATACTGTTCCTGTCTCATCGAAGGATGTCCTGGAATGGCTACCATGCTTTGTCTCTTATGCTTTGGTACCAGGCAGATTTAGATATAATATTGCTAAAATATTTTATATTATTAGATAGATATTAGTTAAATAATATAGGCCCCACGCCTTGGGGAGTTGTTTGTCACAGTACATTTGCACATACGTGAAATGTATTCTCTTCATTTTACCCATCCTATATAACGACTAGGAGCAGTGAGCAGCTATGTGGTGCTCGGGGAGAAATTAGGGGTTAAGAGTCTGGCTCAGGGACACATAGCTGCCTGACCGGATTCGTACCTGCGACAACCAGGAGCTCTGGCGCCCCAGGCAGGCTCCCTAACCACTCTGCTAATTGTATTACATCATAGGTTATCTTCATTAGGCTACTCCTAACACAATTATACAAAAATAACACAGAATAATATAATCACCTCGTGGAGCAAAATATCGCCCAGAGTTATCGTTTCCACTACTGTTGATGACTGGCGAGACGGCCTAGTGCCAAGTGTCACTGGTGGTGATGTATTTGATCCCAGATTGAGATGAAAGGAGGCACCTCTAATGTTTGGACAGACCTCACATTTACACATGTTGATGTCGTAAAGGCAATCATGCCTCGGTCCCATACACATAAACCTTGGCTTATGAACGAAGGTTCTCTTTTCTACGGGAAAAAACTGTAAGGAGCGGGAGGGGGGGGGAATCAGCGAATGGGAGAGCAAACGCTGAGGCTGCAAAAGAAAAGAGACAGTCACACCACCCGACTGTAACAGAGTCTGGCACAACACTAACAAAGGAAATGAGCAAACCGCACAGCAAATAACAGACTTTTATTCAACACTCCAGGCCCCCTCTGCTTACATCTGGGTGCCAACCCCAGTCACTTACAAATAAACGGGTTTATGAGAAATATTATGTACAAATTACTACATTCGTCTAGACAGGACATTATTTTAGCTCTACTTACATTGGCATGATCAAGCGCAATTTTCATAAATATGTATATTGGTGTATGTCAAACATTTACAGCTTCCAAATATGCACTTAAGAATAAATGACATGAATCAGCAATTAAACAACCCTTTTCCACAGTGTAAAACCATATGTTAAATGAACCGCTCTGACCAGGAATAAACGGCTATGCTACACAGTACTTCCAAAACGTTACCGTGGACAATTTCAAGAATGTGTTACAGTAGCTTACTTCCTGAAATTCCAGAGATTTGGCATTTTCAACATACATTTGAGCAACTTGTTGCATCGTTTCAAATTCAGGTCTTCCTGAGTGACCAGGGGCCATAAATCCTGCTGTCATGCTGTTTCTGAAAAGCCCAAATTTGATGCAACAGGGCGGTAACACAGAATTACAGTCA
The DNA here is from genome assembly GCF_963921795.1 of Nannobrachium achirus. Taxonomy (NCBI): domain Eukaryota; kingdom Metazoa; phylum Chordata; class Actinopteri; order Myctophiformes; family Myctophidae; genus Nannobrachium; species Nannobrachium achirus. The sequence goes on from NC_137815.1 coordinate 37,445,972, forward strand.
ATGTTCGATCCAGGATCTTGGTATAAACAGACCACACAGTAAATAATGTATCTGTGCCGGAACACCTTTTTTGGCAATGCCTGCCAGTCAACTAGGGCTTGCCAATATATCGATATGTGACAATTAGACTAGATATCATCTGGCATTTTGGATATTGTAATGCCATGATAATGGCTTAAGTGTTTTTTCCTGGTTTTAGTGACATCAGGAATAGTGAGAATAGCTGATAAACAAGCTTGTAGATCAGGTCTTTTTACAATTTTTGAAAAAATAAATGAATAAATAAAATAAAAAATAAGAAAAGAAAATCACAACAATCCAATATCAACATTGCCTATTTGACATCAAGGTATTTGGAGAGAAAAATTGTGATACTTGATTTTGTCTCCATCACCCAGCCCTACGGTCACCCCCTACTGGTCTAAAACATTGTGGGGACATGTTTCATGTTTAGTTATACAATGACAGTTTTGACTGATGTATGGCCACATTTGCACCAGGCACCCGTTTGAACTGATTGAGCCCCCTATCCGGTGACTTAAAACTGATTTTACACACACTTTTTGCATGTGTAGTGACCATTCTACTCATAGTCTACTTTGTTTGAAATGACTGGCCTAATGGTTGTTGACTTTGGTCTATGTATGTCCTTTTGAAGCTTGGTAGCAATCCGACCTGCAGTTTAGATAGAAAAGTACATTTGTATTTTAAAGATAAAGAAAATGTCATAAAATCAAGCCAGTAGTTCTTGAGGCAGATTTGTGGTGTGAATATTGATGGATGTCTGTAGGTTTAGTGTAAATTGGACTCTCTAGGATTTATGACTTTTCAAAGTTCAATATTTTGGACTTGAAATTATAGCGCCCCATCTATTCAGGCCAATTGGGGTCATATTCATTGTCCATACAACTTCCAGTCATTGGTGAAAATGTCATCTCTCTACCATCTCATGCAAATGTGTAAAATCCCCAGTGAAACGAACCAGCACAAAAACAATAGAGTATCAGCACTGAGGCCTTGAATCCCTAAATAGTTTCTGCCTTCTCACACCCACAGGATGCTGATGCACTGAGGTGCAAGAATGTCTTATCCAATTATGGTTGAATTTGACATTTTTAATTAATCGTCCATGTCCAAAAAAAGATTTATATAAAGAGCACACCTCTGTGTGAAGTGAGTGGTGCTGATGATGATAGAGCCACATGATGTCCCATTGTTATATTGTCCAATCATAAAAGGAACAAACAGTTACGTAATAATAAGTACAGTATTTGATGGCCTGTCCATTTTGCAAGGACATACACACATGGACATACACACAAAGCCACATATTGGAGCGCCTAGCACCGCTCAAAAAAGCACCAGTAGGATTTCTGAACTTAAAATTTGTAGTGTAGACTTTTTGAAAGGCAATAGGCAAATCATTAGCGCTATTACCTAAAGCTGAAATCCATAACCTTAATGGCCTAACCAGTTCCAACATTTGTACTTGAACTATAACGGAAAAGGGGAAAAATCCCAGTTGTCCGACGCCCAGTTGTCCGACGTCCCAGTTGGGCGAACAGACTGTAATTATTGTCCACGACATTGCAAGCAGCGCGAAGGCCAGCGGACCTTGGCCGCGCGGCCGGCGGAGCGCCGTGCGAGTTACGAAGCCGTGGTGAATGCAATCGTTATATTTATGCCCAGGCCGTAAGGCCTGGGCAAGCGCACGATAAACGCATGAATGGGATGAAGATCGCTTGCTTTACAGTCTGTTCGCCCAACTGGGACGTCGGACAACTGGGACTAGCCCACAGAAAAGATGAGGAGCAATTGTTTCAATGCAATATCTCTCAAACAGTACTGGACTTCTCAAAAACAGCAGGGAGACCAACTACCACCACAGTTGTGTTTGTTAAATGGTAAATGGTGCATTTATATAGCGCCTTTATCCAAGGCGCTTTACAGCGATTGTACATTCATTCACACACCGGTGGCAGAGGAAAAAATGCAAGGCACCAACCTGCTCACCGGGAGCAACTAGGGGTTCAGACTCAGAGTCTTGCTCAAGGACTCTTCGAAACTACTCTGGGGGAGCCCGGATCGAACTGGGAACCCTTCGGGAATCCTCCCTGTTCTAAGACGGCAACTCTACCCCTGAGCCACTGAGCTTCTTTGACTTCCATTATAAGATTAGATCACAAACATAAAACATGTGTGAAAAAAAACAAAATGAGTGGAGGTACTTCTGTGGCCTACTGCTGGTGTGCACAAGACACTGTGCAATGATCAGTCCAGCGGTTTTGAGAGATTAGCTCCGGTCACACAAACAGACAGACAGACTATGTTGTATCTAAGTTTATAAAAAAAGAAATCACGGCTGGCATCGCTCAAAAATATGGATTGCGGCCTTAATAGCAGTTATGTTGCTCACTTTTAGCCAATAGCCACAGGTCACCATAGTGCTGCAGGGTCTCCTATACATTACTTTAGTCTTTTACGTGTCGGCTCTGCCATTTCTTCTTTCATCAGCTTAATTTTGAGAGTATAATATTCCTCTTGAAGCTTGAGTACAGCCTCTTGTCTTCTGAGCACAGACATCTCCAAGTCCAGTCTTTCTTGCGACGGAGTAGAGCTACAGTGAGAAGAAGCAAGGTGTGGTCCACTCATGGTTGGCATGGCAGTACAAGGCATAGCGTAATTAACTGCTGCAGAACTGGAGGCTTCAGTGAAAGCAAATCTGTTGTGTGTTGTTGGCGGAGAGGTAGAGGGCTCACTGAAGTGTGCTGAATGCATAGCAGGGGAAGCGCTACAGGCAGGGTGTCCGTTGTCTGTCAGAACCGAGTGCACTACCGCCGATGGTTCACTCGTTGAACGGCTGTTTTCGTCGTCGTCGTCATCCTCGTCTTCATCAAAGCTGTAAAAAAAAAAATGAAATAAAATAATATTACAAATAATTCTGTACATATTTTATTTGGTTTGTTTATTTGATTTGTAAACACATTTCAATTTAAAACCCTCATACTTTTAACTAACCTTTTCCCCCTGCCCCATCACTTGGGATTTCTCAGTCCCATGTGATGAAGCAGCCATAACTGCTACTAGATGTTTATACTGTACTGGTTTAAGTATATATATCAACAATTCAAGATGGATTCATTTGTCATTCATACAGGTACTACCAGCTAATTATATAGATGATTTCATTCTGTAAAGTCCTGAACGTTTCAAACTTTGTGAACTTCCTGCTTGTAATTGTTGCACTGGGAGACAACGTAAACTATGAGAGAAACAGCTCTTAGCCCCCCTAGCTACCCTGCAAATAGTGTCCATAAAGATTTTTTTTTTTTACTTTTTGAACCCTAGCGTCCATATTCGGAGAACGATTTTCAGATAGCTTTGGTGTAGAGGGGGAAAAAGAGCAGACTGAGTACAGAGTGAAAGGTCAAGTGTTTTATGTATTGACGGTTCAAGTGGTTGAATATCTGAAAACACATATTTACATGATTGCAAAATACACTGATGATTGTGCTGTCAAAAGAAGAAACTATATGGAATCTATTAACAGGTTGTGGTGGTCTCTGCTTCATCTCTCTCCACTAAGGGGTCCTTGGCCTGAAAACGTTGAAGACCCCTGGTCTATAATCTAGGTCTACATTTGCAGTGAGAAGTTGTCTTACCTTTGAGAATCCATCATGTGCATGATTGAAGGATCTTTCCTATCCTGAAGCAGCCTGTCTGAATTCATCACAGAAATCACGATTTGGGTAATATGGCTGAACTGCTCAAGTGAAAGCTCTGAATCTGTGAATGAAACATGTAGGAATGCACATCTTGTGAAATTAAGGTTGCATGAAAAACACGACAAGCTTTCAAGGTATTTTAGCCTTTTTTTATGTAGGCTAGCCTGGCTTTTCTTACCTTCACCCAATTGCATTTTCTGTCTTTTGATTTCTTCCCTTGCTTTTGCCAGGAGATTTTCCCATTTTTTGCTACAGTCAGATACAGTACGTTGAATCTGCGGGAAAACAGCATTGATGGCTTGGGCTATCTCTTCCCAGGCTTGCCTTTTATCCTGCGTCGACACTCCAGAGCTGCACTTTCCCCTGATCACTACTTTCCTCTCCTCCATCAACTGGGCTAGGAATATGCATTCCTGGTCGGTCCAGTTAGGCCTTCGTTTTCTAGTGGACATTGCCTCTAGTGGCAGGGGCATTGTTCTGAAAGACAGACAGAATAAGTGTGTGTGTGAGAGAGAAACACCACTTTGATTGATTTTGATTGTCATACAAATATGCAATAAATAAATAGGATTATATCATACAACTGGTTAAAGGACATTTATTAAACCCTTGTCCAATTTGAAATGTAACATGTTATATCCTAATTAGGCCTACATTGTACAATGTACAGTAGCAGACTACACAACATCTGGGGTGTTTGCTGAAGTGTGTTCATATTTGCCTGACAGTTTTTTTTTCCTTCAAAATTATCTTCCAACTTTAGATCGATATTTATTGCCCCAAATTCATAAGCATAGTGTTCAGCATGTTCACCCAGATTCTAGACTACAAACTGAAACATGACGAGTTAAAGCACTTCCGTATTGTCGCTAAGATAAGACATTATGCTTAAGAGAAAATTTAAAAATCTCCCCCAAGTGGGCCACCACGATCAAGTGTGGCTAAACGGCTATTTAAAACAATAATCATGACGCGAGCCATCCAGATAACCGATCAACCACTTACACAATATCAATACGGCCAGGTGTAATACACGCTGTGCTACAAATAATGTTGTTAAAAACGCCTTAAGATTAAAACGTAACGTTAAGGCTTTCTGAGCCCGTCTCATTCACTGCGTCGCAGGAGAATGACGTGGCCAGCGGTGACGTGTCCCCGTGTTTACATGGCCCTGAAACATGACGGTCCGTCATGGATCTGCCTCAACCTGGTGGTGAGCAGTTTAACCAATTTGCCACGTACGTCTACCCAAACGTTCAAATCTCAAAAATAAAGTGCTTATTGAAGTCTCATGGATGTCACAATATGGTACGCTGAAGCAGAATTACCTGTTTCTTCCGTATTGTTTAATAATAAACATTTTAATCCGATCGGCGGCCATTTTTTCGGATTTTTCCAACTACGCGACCCCATCGGTTGGGAGGTGTACTGCACTCTGATACATTCAAACATTAAAAAAAAAATAGCAACCGATCGGATTAAAACGCTTCTCATTAAACAATACGGACTATGCGGGTAATTCTACTTGAGCGTACCATATTGTAACATTAGTGACCCTGCAGTAAGTACTTTATTTTTGAGATATGAACGTGTGTGTAGACAAACGTGGCAAATTGGTTACCTTGCTCAAATCCAGGTTGAGGTCGATCCATGACGGTCGTGAGATACGACCGTCATGTTTCAGGGCTACGTTTTTACAGTGCTGTAGTGTAGGAGGAGGTACAGCTACACAGACAACCATGGCTGTTGACATAACTTTACTGTTCAAAGCCAGCGTCAAAACTGTGAAAACTCGAAATAAGGCGATGGGCGTCGGCTTTGATTCCCCCAAAGACGACATTCTGAAGCGGAGCAGCAACAGACCCAAGCATGGCTCATTTTCTCCCAAGGCGAAAGAGGTGGTAAGTGTTGTTTGCTATGCTATGCCGGGTGGCTAACTATGCGAGCTAATGTTTACATATGCCTATGCCTAATATGTAGTATAGTCGTATTTACTACTGTTGCTACAGCGGATAAACTACGCCAGAGTTGACGTATGAAGGTATACCTTTTGTGTCGTCGTGGTGATTTAATTTAAAGTGTTAGGGTTAGGGTGAACAAAGTTAATGTGAACATTCCTCCTAACCCCGATACACATGCTGTTTACAGTATGAATGAAAGGACATTCGTGTAGTGTACTAGTGTCGTGGTCGTGATACTGGGTGCTGATGCTGGCATGCTGCACACACCCAGCTCTTAGTTACAGGGTGCATCAGTATATCTGGATGGATTCTTCTGGAAGGGTGTTATTGTAAGCATGTCGTTTATTGGAATCTCAGGTGTGTAATTCTAAGCATCGAACAAAACGTTTTGAAATTTGTGTTTATTGAAATGTATTATTATTTTAAATGGTGCCCCACTTGTTTAGACTTAAATCATCCAATACACCCAACAAAAGTCAACAGCAGTAGCAGAATAAGCTGTCTGGCATTGGCAGAGAAGATTTGCACCCTAGCCATGGTTCACATGACTGTTGTCTGTCACAACAGTCATGTTTCAGAAATGAGTGGTGCTATTAATGATGAATTAATTTCATTAAGCGTCCGCAACGCTTGGCCGATGTGACCCTGGGTGTACAAACGGACAGATGTGAGCCAGTCAGGTGCTCTGAGTTTCAGGACAAACAGACAAAGCCAGATGTAGGCGCGGTTAGCACCGCTCAAAAATCATACCTAGGAAATCACAGAACACATTAAACGACAACAGGTGGATTATGCTCTTGTCACAGCCCTCTCCTTGGCCCTGCTTTTGTCTTTCTCCGTAAGGGGCATTTTGAGCTCCATTGCCCTGCCATTTATTTTCAATTTGCCATTTATTCTATTCTTTTGAACTGTCCCAGTGCTTTTTTATTCAATAACACATACAGAAGAGATGGTATGGAGTCAGCGCCGTTAGAGCTGGAGGGTTGCTACTGCTCCCACCACTTCCCAGGATGGCATCTGTCTGAAGACCTGGATACACAGCTCAAGTTTCCCCAAAACAGAGTAACAACCCCATGTGTTCTTTAGTGAATACACATGCAGAAGCTGTTGGAGAACAGAACACTGAGTATGAATGGCTTCTCAGTGACTCAGGATCAAGACCAAAACACTAAATGCATCTGCTGCCGTGCCGTGCGTTGGGATGTCAATAATAATGTAGGACCGCTAGATCACAGGGTGGCCAGTGTTGAAGACAAAAAAAAAAAAAAGACAATGATTGCAGGTCACTGATAATGCATCCAACAGCATTGCCAGACATCTTTTAAGTCCAAAACAACCAACCAGAGTGAAAAGAACCTTAAAATCAGAGGCTCAAAAGGTCATATGGTAGGGTACGTGTTTTCTAAATATTAAATAAACATAATATAATATGGAGGTTCAGTCAATAGTATATCTAAAACAAAAAGTACATTATTATGAAAATTGCACAAAATTACAGAAACTACATGTCTAAAATGGCAGCATTGTCCTTTTGTGGAAAAAAGTACACATAGATCATGAATTAATTAATTATTCTATTTGGTGATAAAGAAAGAAGAGCACATCAGCACTTCCACAACATACTATACATCAGACAAAATATCACAGAGGATAAAATAACACAGTCCAAAGGCTTATTTCCATACATATCACAAACTATGACACAGAATTCTACACACCGTTAACATATTTTAAATTACGAATTAAATGTACTAACTAAAACCAGGAGTAAAAGGAGGATAACAAAAACTATAAGAAGCTAAACATTGTTACCATCAAGATCATTTAATTATGTAATTATTCTACTTTGTTGGGAGGAAGTGGCAATAGTACCTAAACTGCTGTGCTGCCTTTGGGTGACTGAAATCCCCCTGTGGGATCAATAAAGCTATCTATCTAAAATTACTTATTTTGAAGCAATTATGGTCATACTTCTGGGTCGAATTCTTGATTTGACCATGATGGTACCCGTTAAGCAGTGCCAGACATGGGCTAATTCGATATACTGTATAGGTATAGGGAAAATAATTTGCAAGTTATACTTAGTTTATTGATCCTTGTGTGGAAATTTGACCCATCCTAACTATTAGGAGCATGGAGCAGGAGTATGTCACAGTATTTAAACCCTATTTAAACCCTGTATTTAGTCATAGGACAAATAGGGAAAATAGCAGATCTGCAAGCTTGTAGATCTGGTATTATTTAAGAGTTTCGAAAACCTTTGCCCATAACGACTTGCCCAATGAGGGATGCCTAAGCGTTATATTATACTTTAATACAATTTTCACACATAATAATAATAACATGCCCAAATTCTCAAAATGAAAACACCAGGTTGAAACAAGTAGTTAGAACTTGTCTAGTGAGGCACAGTATTATTCAAGAGGTTTACATGAATATATTTAAGAATAAATTGAGATTCCTGTTGAAATAAGGAGCCGAGTGAGACTCCTGTCAAATAAAAAGTTCTCAGCTGCATAGCATGTTCACTGCCGTGAAGCCAGAGGTCATTGGCCTGGCATGGATATCATGTATCGATAATCAAAACGATCTCGTGTTGGGAGAGATGCCAAAACCCAAGCCTTCCGTCGGCTGTTGGTTGGTTAATCTTATCTTCAAAATGTAGGCTCAACCGTGTTAGCTATCATCAGCTATGCCCGCAAAATAATTTCTTTTTTTTTCCTTCTTTTTTTCTCATCAAAACTGTGTTTGATATCCAAGAAACAGAACGGAAGTTCATACGGGTTCACTGTTATTGTTGTCAGTTTGAGACCATCTATAAAGAACCCCTTCAAAGCCACCTTGAAGAACTATTCTACGTTTCCCCAAGGACATCAGAACTTTTAAACCATACCTGATGCCTCCACCCCAAGTCTGCGGCCGACATGGGCCCAGTCACAGCAGCTGTGCAACAACCAGGCTTTTGTTATGTCCTCTGCACCCCTGTTGCATTGATATTAGAAATGGTGGTTTAATAAAAGCAAGGATGCTGATTCAAAAGAAACTCAAACCTAGCCTGTGGTGCCTGCCCTCTCCACTCCTCCCCCCTACCGCTGTCTCCCTTGTGCTGTCGATATCATCTCCAACCATCTCGGTGAACCAGCGTTTGGAGAAATTGAAATTGCAACTTTGGAATGTCCTGACTGCTTACAGTTACGTTGTGGTTTTCGCCCACTCTCTCCCCTTTCCAACTATCCGTTCTCTCTCTGCACAACTTGAGATAGGCAGCATTTTTTTTCTCTCGGTGCAAGCCCTCTCCTCGCATGTATGATTCCATAAACATGCTGCAATAACATTTTCTTTCGGCTCTCGAACAATTTCTTGGGGAAAGCCGATCCTCCCAAGAGCCAGTGATTAAAGGTGGAAGATCAAAACAGAGAAAATATTAAATTAGGTCCCCAGTAACAATGTTGACGGCCGGTGCCTAATGCACAACAGATGTGGGTGCCCTTCAAGACATGCATAACTCTTTTCAAGTTCCCACCGACGCTCCACACAAATAGATAAAAAATAAATAGAAAAACATCAAAGTAAACAGTTATAAAGAAGTGGCAGTTATACAGTATGTCTTTTTTCCACAAAAAATGTAGACTAGCTCATTGAGCAAGGAAATGTGACATCTTTAGAACCAAAAAAAGAAAAAGCCTTGATTGACTAATAAGAGGGCCAGTGTTTGCAGAGCGGGGCTTGGTCAGGGGAATCTTTTACCTCATAGCATAGGGGTCGGTTTGGGGCACTGTGATCTCCATTTCACCGTTCACCTCCTTTCTCTCCACAGCATGCTGCCCTTCTCGTGTTTAAATAGAGGAGGTCGCCTCAAAATTGTTAAATTGTGTGTAGAAAATAGCGCTTGGCTCCCCACTGTGCCTTCAGCGCTGGTATTCCTAAATTGGCTCCTTCTCACAGAGTTCTCTTTGAAACCCTGAAAAGTGTGGCGATCGGCCAGCGCTCTTTAAGTATGCGCTGTTGGGAGGTTTTCTACCATACTGCACGTTTCAAATGAAAATGATAATCCTGTGTTCTCTTAAAAATATAGTTTGAATTTGAAAGGTTTGATTCATTTGGAATATTGTATGTGTGGAAACATGTTAAAATCAGTTTTAACCACTTTAGCCCTATTATACAGTATGTATAAGCTGTTTGAACATAGCTGATGAACTATTATTATTATTATTATTCAAAAAATGTCACATTTTCTAAATAGACAATAGACATTGATGCCTGGGTTAATGTAGTTAAAGCAATATTTGAGGCAAATGTTAATGTGGATTAGCCTAATCACATGCAGAGTGTCAAATGTGCTATAATCTGTAAAATGCTGTAAATTAACAGCGAAGAAAGATGGTACATTTTGTGATGAGTTGAAGACTAAACTGTAAATCGTTGTGACTGGCACGTGGTTTACTGCTGCCATGAGCAAGCAATATGGCAGTATAAGCTACTTTAAGAGATATCATTAAGGTTAGCCTGACCTCTATCTTACTGTTATTCAGGTATTTGTAATTCTTTATTTACTTATCTCCAAAATGCTTGCTTGGCCTACCTTGTAAAAAAGAAAAACAGCCCAAGCTGAATGTATTCCATAGGTATGTATACTGAATAAATCACATGATGTACTTCGTTTAGCATATAGAAGAAAATAAATAAATTAAGCTTATGATGCGATAATACTCATGAGACATTATGCTATGATTGTGGGCAAATTTGTGCTGAATCCTAAACTATGAACAGTCATAGTGTATAAGTGTGTTATGAATAATCTCTCCAAACTTTACTTATGAAGTCAATTCAGCTTTCAGCTCTGTAAAGTCAAATGTGCAAAGATGCACAAAATAACTCTTCTTTTGTTGGCCCATATATAGTCTAAACAAACTGCAACTGTGCATAGTTCTTCTAGGCATTGAAAAAGTCATCCTCGCATAAGCAGAACCATTTAGGCCGTGACTATCCAAGAGGGTACTTTTACCATCAGGTTGCTATTTTCAGGGATTATCCTGGACTGAATGTGCTGCTAAACGCTCTCTTTACCAGTTGACCTAATCTCTGGACTGTTTTCCCACAAAGACCTGGCAAATTGAATTTTGAAGCATCTGCAACTAGGACAGATTTTCCCTCGCTACAAAAAAGGAACAGTGCATGTTTCATTAAAATGAAAACTAATATAAGGAAGAATAAGTCCTTTAGCACAGGTCAGTGGATACATGTCTCTTTGTGAATAAAGAGATGATCACCAGATACTTTGCAGACTAAACAGTTTAACTGGAACAGAAATAGACCTCAGGTTCATAGACGCGCAAGACTAAATCCTATTAATGTGTCAATTACTGTGAGGTTGTGGTTGTGTTGATGATTCTGTGAGGCTTGCTTGATTAGGTCTATATTTGCAATCAGTTACATTTTACAAATAAAACCTAGTCACTCTGCAGATTATCTAACATGGTGAGTTTCCAAGTTGACCCTGACACTCAGAAATACAACAACTTTAAATTAATGTTTGGAATAGATATGTTATGTTCTAGACTAGAGTGTGAGTAACTTATGGACTATATGTCACCTTGGCTTGTAAATAAGAAAATAAGGAAAACCAGACAATGGAATTGTTTAAATCATCAAAGTTAAACCACTGTGATGTTCTGGCCTGTTAGTGGAGTTCAACATACAACATCTACAGTAGATTAAAGGAATTGGTTAAGACAATTGTTTAAAGAAATAACTGGCTTCAAAGTCAAATAGCTTTAGAGCTTGCTTGCCTACGAGGTACAGACTCCCAAGTCTTGTTTCCCTGCTTTCAATGAGGCTTGAGTGTTACAATATTGTTAGCATCCTTGAGTCCAACAGCTGCCATATATCTTTGTTGTCCACGCAAGCTCATTGCTTCTGGTTGCTATGTCTGTGTCTCAAATGATGTGGCTTTCTTCAAACCAGAAGAAAGTATATATAAAAAATCACACCCGTGTGAACTGAGCGGTGGTTTACCCACCAACCCTGTACTGTACTGTACATATTCTGTGTTCTATATCTATGAATTCTATGTGTTCTAGATCTATGAATTCTGTCTCCCCCCCCCCCCCCCCCCAGGCTAGTCTCAACAGCACCCTCTTACCCCCCCCCCCCTTCCCCCCTGTGTGTGTGTGTGTGTGTGTGTGTGTGTGTGTGTGTGTGTGCGCGCGCGTGTGTGTGTGTGTGTGTGTGCCTGGCCTGGCCTGGCCTGAAAACAGCGCCCCTCCCTTAACATGTGTGGTCATAAAAGGTACTGTAGGCTACATACAGACAGACAGACAGACACGGACGGAGACAGACATACCCACACACACGGCCACGTATAGGAGCGTTGTGACCACCGCTCAAAAAAACAATCAACTTGTTTAAAATCAGTGATGGGAAGAGCTTGCATGCACGATGCATTTGGTTTCTTTCTGGCTTGTTTTTTGAGCTGTTTAGCCTTCATTCCGCCAAATATAAAAGTTGAAAATCACGAGACAATTCTCCTGGACAAAATAAGTCCTGTAGGCTACATAATTTCTACCCAGTTACCCACCATAATCAGTATAATAGGTAAGGAGACTGATTACCTAATAGTTTAAAATTGTTAACAAACAAGAGTCACTGCTTAGTATTACACATTTTCCAGGACAAATCGGCAAAATGTGAATGGTCCTATTATTTCCCCAGACGCTAATCTAGGTGCTGCCAGTTGTTTATTGTGATGACGTCCACCAAATGCACTTTAAAAGAAAGTGAAACCTTTAAAGACAGGCATAAACATGGTGATTGGTGATAAAAATCAGCAGGCACTGTAGATCTCTCCTGTAAGCAACGTTTCGCTATCAGGCCACGCATGTGAAATCGAACAGATCGCTGGGATGGCCTTTGGTTAGAGTGTGTGTCCAGTCCCTAAAGCCTAAACGTGAACAGCGGCTGCTGGAGACGGTTGTTATCAAATTCTGGTTACATGTATTTTAGCTAAAATAATGAGCCGTCCAAAGCTCCTCAAAAATCTGCAAGCTATGCCATTTCTCTTTTCTGCCTTGTAATAATCCATCTGATGGTTTGTTTGGATTTCGCCAGGGTAGGAGGGACGCTGGAGGGAAGGAGAAAGTGAGGAGGTGAAGTGGGGGTCCTTGATGTTGATGAGATTAGATGTAGCCCGGCAGACTGTCTCCTTCTGCCTTCACTGCAAGCTCTCACACACGTACACAGTTACATATTTGTGTGTGTGTGTGTGTGTGTGTGTGTGTGTGTGTGTGTGTGTGTGTGTGTGCGCGTGTGTGTGTGCGCGCACATGCATGCACATATATATGTACACACACACACACACACACACACACACACACACACACACACACACATACATAGGGTGAGTCACAAGCGCACAGGGCCACCCCCTTCTTCATTGTTGAGGAATTACTCGCTCTTTAGGGTCTTAAGTTACAAGAGCAATTGATCCCTCTGACCCCCTGCAAACCCTTGAGGTTGCGCTCGCAATCTGAGCTCCAATGTATACACATAGGAGACAGCTCAACCCCCAGAGCAGCACTTTCACATGTTGTTCCCGTCTCCACTTGTTTGGATTCCCATTCAACACTTTTCATTAGTGTGGACTTAGCACTGCCTGCTGGTCAGATAGGTGTAGCACACAAACACCTACAGTACCTACATACCGGTATGTGTCTGTCGAGAGTGCATTTTATGAGCTTATAGGCTTGTGGTCTACCGCTACATTCAGGTATTAGATATAGATTGCAGTAAAAGATAAATGAGTCACTCCAGACTGAAGGCCAAAATGTAAGTCTGCTTTGTGGCAGAGCTACTAAGACCTTAAAAAGTGGTCTGGGGCAAATGAGTGACCAAACTTAAAATGTGACTTTCTCCTCAGAGGTTAGTTTTTTCCTGCCATTTAAAGGTTCATAACTTTGCAAGTGGAATCATAGGATTGGTTATACTTGAGGGTGGTGGGCTGAAGATTCTCTCTATTCCAGTATATGACAGTCTTTGAATAGCTGCTGCTTATTCTTCAGAAGCCAAAAGCTTGGAATTAGGAAGACTTTACATACTAAAAGGCACATAAACTTGAGCATGAGACTTTAAGGACAGTTTTTGCTTCATTTAGGTAGACAGAGAAACTTCTAATCTAGAGGGAAGGACAATGCAACACAGGTCTTCGGCCAGAATGAAACCAAGGATGTGATTTATGTGGTCACTGTCCTGTTGGATACCAGCGACGCAGGTAGATCTGTGACATTTTCCTTTTTTGGCAGATGTAACAAACTGAACTTGTTTCAGTGACCAAAATGACATTTATAGTGTCCATTACAGGACGTTCTGGAGCCCACTTGAGTTTCTGTCGAGTGAAATGTCACACACCACAATCTTTTTTTTGTTGTTTTTCTTTTTTTGTTACAGCCTTTTTTCGGCGAGAAACGTTTCTGTCTTCTGATCCCTCTACAAGTGCTCTCAACGACAATTAACTTGTGACCTCTGATAATTGTATTATTACAAAGTCCCACCTTGTTTCAACAGCCCCAAAGCCGTGCCATATATCATTTGATTGCTTTCTAAGCAATGATGAGGAGGGCTACATTTCTAGCAAATTGCTCGTCTCTGTTTATCTTGACACCTCATTTGAGCAGCGAAAAGCCTGTCACCTTTCAAACGCCATCTTTAATAAAACATTTTTGTTTTTCCTCAGGTCACCACAGCTCTCAGAATCTTTAGACACAATTGGAGGGCTGGGTCCAGGTTACTCCTTTACAACCGAGGCAATTTGATAATTAGGGTTGTTAGGCTCAAAAGACTGAAGGTTGAAGACGCCGTCGTTATGCTATCAAAATAGTCTCCCACGCTCAGGGGTCCCTGTCACAGTCAGATCCATTGTGTCATTCTTTCAATCCCTTCCCTGTCTAAACTCTGTCTTCCAGCGGCTCCAACAGACCCTGCTGTGTGCGTTTTTCATGCACACTTCTGCCCTGCCAGCAGACCCATGTGGACTGGGAAGCAATTTGGCCTTTTTCAGTGTTTGACCGAATTACAGGAGCAAATATTGGATTGAACATAGTTTCCTCTCTGGTTTTCTTTTCACACACACACAGAGTACATTTTCCCTGTGATAGATGGTAACGGATCACGAATTTCAGGCTTATTAGAGATTGCTCTGTCAGAGCTCTGTGTGGAGTGGCTCATGGTTTTATTTGCTCAAGTTATTTGACAAGGAAATTGCCGGTTTGATTTCGGTATGTCCTGTAGTAAATGAATTGTCAAAGGTAAACATTCAGAATAGACCGAGATAGATGGACATGGCTGCCCGACACAGTCAATAAATACCAAATCATACATTTAAGCCTTATTCATACCTCGACTTATGATGGTGTCACTTCGCCAAAAATAACGAAATAAGTGGCGTGATGCGTTTTAGTTGAAGGTAGTCGGTACAAACTAGCATTCAGTTTTTTGTGTGTGTGTGTTTACAAACTCAGTTTCTCTGCCATGTTGACATGTCTACTGAAGCAGAACCATAGACATAGCATTCTAAATATAGCATGCTGCACACTCTCATTGATGTGAAAGAAAACGTTCATGTGTTGCTTTGCTTCTTCTCTGTTCATCCCGGCAGATCACAAACATCACCAAACTGAAAGACTTCCTGCTGCAGCACAGAAAAGACTATGTGAACGCCGGAAGGTAAGCCTCTCCTCCAATCCAATCGCCTCTTATGGTGCGTCCAAACCTGAAGCTATTTCTTCTATTCTAGTCGCTTCTATCGATTCACATTGGTTGCGCTGATCCGCGTTGGTAAAAAATCATGCCCCATTGGAATCAAGGCGAAACACCAGGAAAAAAGGGAGTCCCAACACCAAACACCCAAAACATATGTCTCGTGTCTCCGGACAACATCAACGCTGATTGGCTGTCAGGACGCGATGGGTGGAGTGGGGGTGAAGTGAAGGTCGCTTCAGTTGGATTTTTCCAAGTGAGGCGAAGATACCGAAGCAACCGTTCGCGCTGCCCCGTTCAGATCGTTCGCATCGCGCCCGGTCGCGCGTCGTCTCGTCTTTGCATTGACTTTGTATGTAATCGCGCCGCTCGAACCATCCAGGATTGAACCCAGCTTCAGAAACATTCTGCTTAACCATTTAAACCTATATACTCTCGCTGTAAATGTAATGGCGAAAGTAGGGAATATACTAACTTGTAAGCTTACAATGCGTCTGTGACGCTTTTATATCTGCTATTTTCACCGGATGTTCACTGGATGATCGACTGTTTTCTCCAAACTTTCATCCATTTTCACTGGATGTTTGCCTGCGTTGTGACACGCCCGGAATAGGGCTTCTAGAGTGTATTGTATGTGGGTTAAAATGGACATGACGATGTGAAAGTGCAGCAGGGCTACGGGGCAGGGCGGTGGTGGCTTCTGGTGATAATTGGTGTGGTTGTGAGGTGGTCAGGAGGAGGAGGACTCAAAGCTGATTAGACCGGACGGGACAGCCAAAACCTGTGACTACAGGGTTGTATCGTAGGCTCCTCAGGGTTTATCTAGGATAATTGAGGTATGTGTGTGCAGGGGCGTCACAAGGGGTAGGAAAGTGGGACTGAGTTACTAGGGCCCAAGGTGGTGGAGGGGCCTCAATTATTTTATACTTTAGCTATTGAAAAATAGCAGATATACAAGCTCACAGTGCGGAACCGAGTGCCGCACTGCGAGCTTGTAGATCTGCTATTTTTGAAAATTCGTGAAAATGTGTGCAAATCTTTGAATATATGTATTTTTTAAGCGAACATTTGTAACTCAAATTTTGCTTCTGGGGGAGGGGGTCCCTGGAACTAAATGTTTTGAGATGGGGATCCGTGGCCAAATACATATCATTTTGGGGGTCCTTGATATGAAAAGGTTTGAGCACCACTGACATAGAAACATAGGTGTCTTGGGCGCATTTTCAAGATTTTTTCAAAAATAGCAGATATACAAGCTCGCAGCGCGGCACTAGGTGCTGCGCTGTGAGCTTGTATATCTGCTATTTTTCAATAGTTAACATTCATGGGGGGCCCGCAGTGAATCCTTGTACCCAGGGCCCAGAATTTGGTATGACGCCCCTGTGTGTGTGTGTGTGTTCTTGTGTCAGTGTTGTGGGGGCTGGCTGCTGGCACAAGGTCAACAGCGAGTAGGGTGGTCCGACTCTGAAGCAGCAGGCTCCAGTCTAATTGTCTGGAATAATTGAGCTGCAACCAAGTGAAGAGCAAATCATGCCTGAGACTAATCCCGGCCTTCCTCTCTTCAAGGCCCCTCTGTGTGTGTGGGTGTGTATATGGGTGTGGGTCGTAGTGGCATGTTTTGTTAGGAGTGTTGATAAAACAGAATAGATTAAGTAAACACTCCACATGCAAATGGGCGGAGTGGACCGTTCTCTACGGATAAGGAAAGGCGTCAAGCCACCCTGAGCGCTACTCATTTAAATGTCGACCCCCTTTTCTTTCATCATCTCCATAATTAGCCGTAACAAACTCCCAATCTTTGTGACGTGGCATGGTCCACTCTATCTGACTTTGTCTGACAGAAGAAAAGCTACCTAGAATGTGTAGCACGTTTTTTTTCACGTTCTTTGAACCAGAGGCTAACCTTTTTACGAAAGCAAACACAGTGCTGCTGAAAAGTTAGACTACAGTGGGGGAAATAATTTGGCAAAATGCAACGGGGACATTTGTTTGCCATAAATCACATTTCATCACCGCCTTGTACGTTTTTATTGCTATCTTAGACACCACATAATCACTTGCTGTCATTTGGCTAACACTATCAGACATGGTGCACATGGTGCACACACTGCACGCGTCCACCGCCAAGTTCACAGAACTCCCACACACACACATTGTATTTGTCAATATCGCCTTTAGTCACGATGTGAGCTCTGATTTCTCTTTCCATCGGTTCATGAAGAGGGTATAGGATTTCCACAGCCTTCGTTGGGGGGCGACAATTTACTTGATTTCATGCCAGGGGAAAAATACAACCCACGCTAATAGGCCTACTTAAACCCTGCAGCCTATTCTTCTCACCATATGTGGTTGAGTGAGCTGTGTCATTGTATCATCACAAGTCCAGAAGAGAGAGACTTTCTCAACTTAATGAGAATGACATTATGAGTATCAAAATAGTGAGTATTATTGGAGAAACAATGCATAGGCTACTTTCTGCTCTTTCTGCTAAATGCCAAAAATAGTATCATTGTAATTAGCCAGTCGCTATGCCCCTCCCAAAAAGCTTTTGTCCAATGCTGGCTTAGAATTACTTCCTGCTTGCCAAGGTTTGCCTTGGCAACAGCCTTGGCAAGCTGCTACAAAAAAAAAAGAAGCTTTTTGGGGAGGGGCATAGCTACTGGCTAATTGTGATAAGCGATTCTTCATACTTAATATTGGGGTAAAATGAACCTTTTATGGAAGTCACCAGATGTTAAAACACTTGTTATTATTATAAATGTGTTCACAGTCTCATCTCATCAGACCTTACTCACATGACGGACAGTGAACGAGACCAGATTGACCAAGACGCTCAGATCTTCATGAGGACCTGCTCTGAAGCCATCAAACAGCTACGCACTGAAGGTACTGGTGTGTGCTTTACTATAGCTCAGAAATTGATACTGTTAATTTGTTTGGTTAACTAATTAACATAAGTTGCCGCATTGGCATTAGAAGAGGCGTTCTTCTCACATGCCCTACCGTTCTCATTCTTGTCGGAACAGTCGAGTACGGTACTTGCTACTCATGTGAGATATGACTGTAGCACACCAGACTAGGCATTTGGTGATGAAAATTATCAATATACTGTAGCATCCATCCATCTGCAGGCTGGCAGACGGCTGTAACTTAAAAGGACAACTCCGGACTAAATAACATGTAGGCTAATTTTCCTACCATGGGGTCTATTTGCAGAATTGCCCCTGTCGTCCAGTTTCCCCAGCACACCCCATAGCATACAGTAGAGTGGAGCTGGAGCCCATAAGCATATTGCTACTTAAGCAATTTGTTGCAATTTAAAGTTACTGTGTTTCTAAGTTTCTGTTACTGTGGTCTTTTCCAGCTGAGAAGCAGGTGTCATCAGCCCAGGTAAAGGAGCACAGAGGAGCAGTCTTGGACCTTGTCGAGATGTATCTGAGAGGTAGGTCCCTTGTCACTTGTCACACTAAAACACACTGCCCCGAACTGTCAAATGTCATATTCTCTATGGAGTTTTGTTTCCATGTCTGTTCATTGTGATGTAGGTCTGGAATATGTGAACATGGGGGCGCCGATGGCCTAGTGGTTAAGGTGCATACCACATAGACTCTAATGCCATGCACATGAGTGAGTCACGGGTTCCATTATCGAACCCGACAACCTTTGCTGCGTATCAGTCCCAGTCTCTCCCCTGTTTCCTGTCAATCTACATTGTTCTTTCCAATTAAAGTTGCATAACCTCATTCAACATATATATTTTATCATCATGGTGTAATTCAACAAAATGAAGAGATGTGGTGTATAGGGGACAAAAGGTTAAGGGTCAAGTATAGATGGGCAGCAATAGCTGAGTGGTTAGTGAGCCCGCCTAGAGAGCCAGAGCCCCTGGTTGTCCCAGGTATGATTCCTTGATTGCTCCCCGAGTGCCGTAGAATGCAATGGCTGCTCACTTCTCCTAGTTGTTATAGGATGGGTAAATACAGAGGATTTCACACATGTGAATATATTCTATTCTATTATATTCTATTCTAGATCCCTGGGGGACCATGGTCAACAAAGTATATAGGGTTTAATTGGTTAAATAACTGAAATCACCTTTAATATATGTACTGTATGTATCTCTTTGTTGTTTTTTAGGAGTATGTAAGCTGTACTCTGAGCAGAGAGCGATAAGGGTCAAGAGAGTGGTGGACAAGAAGAGATTGTGAGTATTCACATTGTCCACTGAATAAACCTAGTAGCTCATCCACATGTATGGAGTCAAAACAGTGTACAACTAATTGTGAGCGTGTAACATTAAGTTGCACTCACAGAAATAATTTTGCCTGTGCAAATTTGTGAATGCACATTTCATTTACAATAACAAATGGTTGCATGGTTTTAGGTCAAGACTACAAACGGATCACCACAGTAAGAGTATAGACAAGAGTCCCCAGCTGGAGATCACGGAGGAGAAGGGAGCAAAAGAGGACAACTCTGGTATGCTAGCTGCTACTGTATATTGTGTGTATGAGAACTTTCTGTGTATAATTATTTTTATTATTATTATTATTCATTGTAATGCACGGTATGCACCTACCTACACATTTATCGTATGTGCAAACATACACGACCAGCAAAATAATTCAGATTTTTACTTCCGGTCCTACAATGTCTTATGCTTAATTTATACTTGGTCATGTGCCAGTGTCGCATGCCAAAAATAGACAGACATAGATAGATAGATAGATAGACGCTGTGAGCTTGAAGTATAAATCAGGATTCTTTTTCCCTCAAATGAGTGAATACCTGAGAATGTGTGAACAAAAAAATTTAAAAACATTTTTACAGGTCAACACACTCAATAATCACTGAGGATTTTCATGTGCACCTGAGAACAATTCAAGTGATTAAAGTTAACAATTGAGTGCTTGGTGAAGGGAAAATACAGTGAGTGAGCGAGCATTGCTGTTAACAATGTGGTCCATGTTCTCTTCCTGTAGAGAGGGGAGTGTCTGAGGTCCTGGACAACAGCACCAACCTGTGGGAGGAGGGCAAAGTGGAGGATGAGCTCTCTCCTGAGGAGATCCAGATGGTGTGGGAATACATAGTTTATCATAAATACAAGATACACAATTGTTAATGGTCCTGATAAGTCTGTTCTATTCTATTGAGCGTAGACTATGCAGTGAAGATAGATCAACATGTTGTCACATGCACAGAATGTACTTGTACAGTGAAAACCCCTTGGGGACTGCCTTTCTTGGCTTTTCCCTTTGGTTGGCGCAGAGTGTCAGTGTCAGTTTGCTTGCCTCTAGTTCTGGGTGCCTGACGCCTTTTAGTTCATTACTACTGTGGAGTCTGTAGCAATTAATATTCTAGATTAGGAGTTGAGATAATTGCTCAAGTATTATTGCAGTTGAGTACATTTGAGTATTATTACTGTAGAGAACTACTAAATATGAAATATCTTATTGCATATCTTAATTGCTCATCACTTTATTCCTTTCTAGTTTGAACAGGAGAACCAGAGGTTGGTCAGTGAGATGAGCAGTCTGGTGGATGAAGTTAGGTGAGAATCATCTGTCAGCAGAAATATTACTCAACCTTCTCTTAGTGGTATAATTAGTTGTTAACAGCATTGTCATAGATGTCATATTCCTTCCATGACCCTTTATTCATCCACGTTCCTGTAGGCACATCGAGGGGAAGGTTGTAGAGATCTCCAGACTCCAGGAGATCTTTGCTGAGAAGGTCCTTCAACAAGTGAGTTGAGTCAAATCTATTTGAATCTGCATAGCAAAATTTGGCTATAAAGGGGGCAGAGTGCCTTCCGCAGTTCCACAGTTACGCACTTCCGCCAGTACTGTTTGACCAGTCGCGCCAATGAACTGCAGCGGCTGGGGAGGTATCTAGCTTTTTATATCTGTGGTTTACACGTCTTCTCCCTTTACAGGAAACGGAGATCGATAGCATTCACCAGCTGGTTGTGGGCGCTACAGAGAACGTCAAAGAAGGCAATGAAGATATACGAGAGGTATTTACTGCTTTCTGTTAGCCTAGCTATTGTTGTATTTCTATTACATATTCCATTCAAAATGTCAAATATAGTATAACTCACAACATGTCACGATGCAACACATTGTGAGCTGGTAGATCTGTTTTTTTATTTTTTATTATTCGATTCAATTATTAATCTGAAAAGTAATCGATTGAATGATCGATAATTGCAGCCCTGTTTTTCATGAATCTCATTATGTCTCAAGGCCATCAAGAACAACGCCGGTTTCCGTGTGTGGATCCTCTTCTTCCTGGTCATGTGCTCGTTCTCTCTTCTTTTCCTGGACTGGTACGACAGCTAACCTTGTCAAAGCTTCAAACCACAGGAAGAGGGATCCATCCAGCATCAGCCCTCATTGGTTTGCTTGCATCCAGAAGTAATGAACTCGCTAAGACTAAATGTTGTTGTGGCTGTACACAATGGACTAGGAGAAACGGATATCTCCAGGGGTCATTGTTCCTCTTATCATAATGATTTGGAGTGAAAAGTAATCCCAGTCTAGTGCTTTTTGGAGGTCTTTGTGAACAATGGCAACTTGCATCCACAGGAGGGCAGTGTTGAACACTTGATGTACATCAAAGCATGCTATTGGCCTAATAAGTGCTTTTTCTGTGTCAGTGGACAATAGGTGTGTTATTTCTATCACTAAATTGATGCCAATTGATTAACAGACTAAAGCTTTCCTTGTCCGGCTCTTAAAAGTTAATCTCTTGTTGTTGACTTAAATCCACTAAAGTATACTGTGTATACTTGCATTGCGATGGCAAACATGTTTTTGAAGCACTTACAGTGTTATTTGTTTATTTAATCATTTCCAACCTGGCATCCCTATTTTTGTCATACTGTACTGTAGGTGAAAATGTAAAAATAAATCTACACGCTCATAACGCATCACACTGTGCCGCATTGTGAGCTTGTAGATCTGCTATTTTTTTTTTTACTATTCATCATTTGACTAAGTATATAGGACTTATGTGGGTTAAGTGCATGATAGACGTGTTGTGTCCTGCAATCACTAATGTTAGACTAGACTTTCAGTCACAAGAGAAAGACTTCCAAGCAGCAGCCCTACTGTAAAGACTTGCACTTTTTACTCAAATAATAAAGCCAAGTAATGCTCTTAGTGAACGTTTTCATTTTATCTTCATTCTGTTTTTCAAACTCACAGGATATTACTTTATAACAGTTCCTGCATTTTTATTTTTACTTGTCTCCAATATATCCAGATTACAAGATGGTTTTGAAACGCTCCCAGTTGCCTTGTAAACCAGAACATTTATTTTCAGGGAGTAAAACTAGAATACACTGCACTGACTGCAGTTATTATTTTGATTCACACCGCTCACTTCTATTTCTGTCTGAACGTTTATTAGGATTAATATATTATATTCCAGTGATTCAAGTGTTTAGAAACGTCACTTTGACCTGGACTTGAGGGAGTGGGAGTCTTATCTCATGGTGGGAATTTTGCAGCGGCACAATTTTACAACCTGTTGTATTTTTGTGTGATGTGAATGAACATTCATGTATGGCTTCCACTCTACAGTTAATGTGAAATCTGGGCACTTTATTTCCATCTTTTACATTTTAAGTCAAAGCAAATCGTTTTACAGTTTGATAGCAAATGCACTTCAATGGTAAACCTTACATGGTTTCAAAAGGTTTTAACGTGACAACTAAATGTATATGACAAACAGGAAAATAGCAACAGGACAATCACTACTGATTCATTACCGTTTAAAGTCTATAGCATCTTTGCTCACCACTTTGTTCACCAATAGTCATCTGGTGACAACAACAAAACAAAACCAAGGCATTGCACAATACATCTTCAATAGCAATGCAAAAACATTCAGTAAAGTAGGATTAAAAAGGTTTATGCTGCAAAAGTTATCATTCATTAATTTCAAGTGGTGGTGTGTCATTTTATGCAATGTATTGTGGGAAAAGGTATAGTACAATGTGTGGTGCTCACAAAGACGTCAAATGAGTTATCGAAACAATCATTAAAGCTGTTGAAAAAGGCCTGTTGTGTCAACGATGAAAACATATTTAAAAGCACTATAATTATGCAGAAAGCCACTTGTTCTTTTGCAAGACAAATCAAGACGTGATAAGAATGCTTAATTTATCCATTTAAAATGTGTCCCCCACAGATTATATCTGATGTATTCACAACCTAATGAATGCAAGTTGTCATCTTTATAGATAACCTCATAGCCAAATTAGCTGCAAACTTTGTACAATAAGAAAATAGCCACGTGCTATATCTCGAGAGCTACGTCTTGCATGCGCTAACTTTGATGTATTCAAAAAGGAAAGGCTGAATACAAACGGATGCTTTTTCAAGTCATGCGTGCGTGTGTGTTTAAACAAGCAACGCAAGACAAGATGGTTCACAGTACAAAGCAGAGTGGAGATCTCCGTTATGTGTGTATATGTACAAAGACATTTGCCAGTGAATGTGCATCAGTGTACCAGTTCCAGAGGCATTTTTTCTACACATTTGCCACTGTTTTTAAAATGTAAATAAATAACCACGTTATTCAAACAAACCAAAAATCCACCCGAGCGGCAGTGCCGCTATACCCTTTTCCATCCAAAATACTTCCACATTTCCTAACTACAATACGCCTCGATTAATCAAAATGTCTCAGCCAAGCACAGCAGCTCAGACAAGTACGGTACAATCAATTTGACCCCAAAGACAACTGCTGGATTTGAGGTTTGCTTGAATTGCACAAACACGTTTTTATATATTCTTTTGTAGTCACGGCATGTGATGATGCCACTCCTCAATCCCTCAATCCCCACGTTGATTTAGGCCAGCTTCTGGGCTGTCTCGGTCTCCTGCTGGGTGACCTTCTCCTCAGACATGACGGTCATCCATGGTGACACGGACCTAGTGATGGTCTGCTTGGCCATGTTGTAGTGGTTGATAATGGTGAAGAGACGCCCGCGACCACCGGGGCCCTGTTGGGGGTAATAGCCATACATCCCTGCTGGCATGCAGCGGCCTTGCTGCTTGCAGAGAGAGAGAGGGAGAGGAACATATAGACAGAAATGACAGATTATGAAAAATCTATCACTCAGCAGTCAGCACATGGTGGTGGTGGCGGTATAGTGGGTGTGGGTAAAGAAAATAAATGGTGTGTGAAAATATCTGCAGAGCAGAACGATACAGCACGAAGAACTGAACAGCTTTTTGTAGGTTTTTGTAGGCTAGTTTAAAGGGCTAAATCTCGATATTCCGATGGCCTGAAAATGTAAAGTCAGTCAGTCTAAAGGCAGCTTTCCTTAATTAGATGTGTGAAAGACATTGAGTGAGGGGATCATGATCTGCGACACAGGTCACCATGAGCCAGATTTGAGCCCATGATGACATCACCATGAGGGCGATGTTTATATTGAATGTAATATATGCCAACTGGAATCATAGATGGGTCATAGCAACACAGTGATGATAGTCCCAAAAAGGAGCCGTATGCTTGAAAGATGGATGAGTTTAATATAACTTCAGAGATGGTCTGTTTCACATGAGAAGTTATTTTACTAATTATGTAAGTGTCTGGGACATCTATTTAGGAATATTAGTCAATATCCAGTTATACACTCACAAAGTGTAGGAACTGATTCATATAGCAGCACCAGTTATTTCTCTCCAGACAAATTAGACATTTACCAAGATGAATATCGACAATAATGTGTGCTTCCAATTAAAGTTGCACTCTGCAACTTTCATGTTCAACT
The DNA here is from genome assembly GCF_963921795.1 of Nannobrachium achirus. Classification (NCBI taxonomy): domain Eukaryota; kingdom Metazoa; phylum Chordata; class Actinopteri; order Myctophiformes; family Myctophidae; genus Nannobrachium; species Nannobrachium achirus. The sequence continues at coordinate 37,471,198 of NC_137815.1, forward strand.
GGAGATTTGAACAAGTGCTGACTTTTCTCCTTATTTCTTAAACCATTGAGTCAATATAGAGCATCTCTGCTTGCTCAGTGGAGATATTTAATTTTGATCTTTAGGCAGTACCACGTGTCGTACCATACCACAGGATCAACATTTGTAAACTATCAACTATGTAAAGTGATAAACATAAACACACTTAACACACTAATCAAAACACAAGAGCAACTCCGTAAAGTTCTGAGTTTGGAAGTTGGAATTTTGCTGGACGTACAAGCTAATAAACTGCTTTATTTATGTACTGTTTATTATTCACAAATCACAATAAATTTAATTCAAACAAAGTGATCGTGGTCAGTGAAGGTGTGCTCACCGTGTACACAAAGCTGTCAGGACAGGGCTGTTCGTACTGGTAGACCTTGTAGACTACCAGGAACACCACACACACCAGGAACGCCAGGGCACAGATCACCAACAGAGTAACCTAGGGAGGGAGACATCACCCAAACAATAAATTAGGAACTGGAAAATTGATTGATTAAAAATGATTATCTGCTGTCCCCTTCAAATACATCTACCCCACATGATATGCATTTTCCCCACCTGCACATTTACAGAAGCAATGATGGAAGTCATTTTCACATATAGACATATATTCACAATAAACCAGACCAGTCCTAAAGTGGACCAGCAGAAATGAGACTCAGTTGCGTTTATATAGTCAGCTTATTTGAAAGAAGACTGTTGTATGAATGAATGAACCAGTGTAAAGCGATTTGAGTACTTAGAAAAGCGCTATAAAAATGCAATTCATTATTATTATTGTTGTTGTCCTTCTGGCCTAGGGTGCTAAAATACTAAAAGAAGGGTGAAGCAAACATGGAGCACTGTTCACAATGCATGCACAGGTTAAGTGAACCGTAACCCATACTCAAATTATCTCTTTCTTTTCGAGTGTTAACATTCAGAGGCTGAAAGGAACAATGTTTTCAAGCATCTAGTTGTGGTGTCTCATTATGGATGGTTGGAATGACCATCAAATGGTTTCATTTAGACTTTTGAGAACAGAAAGAAATCACACAGAGAAACATAAGGAAAGTGTAATATCACAGGAACGTCTCCTGCCAAAGATCCTTGAATACTGTAGAGACAGCAGTGTGTGAAGGGGTTTTCAGAGGGGTGCAGAACAGTGTTGCCAAATCTGCTTATTATAAGCGACTTTGGGCTTGTTTTTCCTGTAAAGTCGCCTGTAGATATTGGTAGTTGCTGGTTGCTTATTTGGGCTCCCTTCCTAATCTAACTATTAATTTACCGAATGTCTGTCTGTCTGTCTGTCTGTCTGTCTGTCTGCCATCTGACCGTCTGTCTGCATGCTGACATCACTGACACTGATACTAAATAAACAGTGTCGCCACCATGGTAACAGCTGCATGCTAAAACAATGCCCAAGTGACATCACTGACTGACATCACTATATTGCCCAAATTTGGCCAGACTGGCCAGGACACTGGCTTGGAAAACCATATATGGGCATAAAAGAGAGACACCCAGACAGATGGAAAACAATGCCCAACTAACTGACTGACATCACTACAGTGCCCACATTTGGATATGACATCACAGACTGGACTGGACACAGAACACCATATATGGGCATAAAAGAGAGCCAGACAGACAGGCGGATACAACAGGTATTGCACAAATGGACATCAATGGTGACTATTCTGGTTGGTTCTCCAACATTACTTCTAAGACTCCTACATTCAATCCCTCATGTACTGTGCACACCCCCGGGCACAGGACTAGTGTTGTTTAAACCTGTGGTTCTCAATCATCTTCTTGTCAAGGAAGGACCCCCAAGTTAATATGTATTTGGTTAACAACGCATCCCTTCACGACACATTGTAAGCTTGTAGATCAGCTATTTTCCACATTAACCCTGGCATCCTTACTTTCCACATTATTATAGGCAAATAGAATGTCTACAAATTCTTCTTGTAAAATGAAACGATCTATAAAAATACAAGAAAATCCCACAAAGATGGCCGAAGTTCACAACTGGTCGCAATGCGGTTTGTGTTTGAGGCAGGAGAACATTCTACTCTCACAGGAACACCTTGCATGTGTGTGAGTGTGGCCATCTGTGCTGCACACTGCTCTCAACTCCCCTAGGAATTATGTAACGGCTATCTGTATTTCTAGGAAGTAGAGGAGGTGGACGAAGCAAGGTGTGACTAAAATCACTTTACATTACAGTTGCCTGATGTTAAAGGCTGATTTATCTACAGTACATTTGTCATGCAACACTTTTGTTCAACAAAGCATACATTGGGCTTAAGCACAAGACATTATCAAATGATCTATTAATGTAGTTGAGATCCATATATTTTATCTCAATGGGGTAACCTCACGTAACCAAGAGGCTTTCTGCCTGTGGAAAGCCAATCACGTTATGTTGGTTTGTTTACTGCTGAGTGAGAAAACAATGTTGCAAATTAAACTAATCATCTGGCGACCACCGGAATAATTACCACTGCTCTATACCAGCAGTCAGCAGCTACTGGAGTAGTGTGGTGGTGTTTAGCTGCAGAAACACATTGCCCTCTCGCTGTGTTTTTGTTTCGGTAGACTGGGATGTTCTTTGGTCTACCAAAACAAACAGTGAAAACACCAAAATACAGTGAGAGGACAACGTGTTTCTGTAGGTAAGCACCACCACACTACTCCAGTGGATGATTACTGTGACATCCGCTCTAGACCCTACTCCAAATGGAGTTACCCGTTGTGGATAAACTGCATCATTTGAGGTATTCCTTATTTCCTTTAAAAAACACTTTCATATTTGGGAATACAATGACAATACAGTGGTATTATCACCTTGTCATCATCATTTTAATCTACCTTTGCAAGGTATTTGTGATTGTAAAATGTTAGGTTTTAGGTGTGTTGTAGCGAGATCATTTAGCGACCTCCAACCTGGTCGCAACCTGGTCGGTAGTTTTCACCGACAGGGTCGCTAAATCTACCGACCGGGTCGCTAAATCTACCAACCGGGCTGCGAAATCACCGACCGGGTCGCTAGATCTACCAACCGGGTCGCTAAATCTACCAACCGGGCTGCAAAATCACCAGGTCTGTGATTTAGCGGGCCGGTCGGTAGATTTAGCGACCCAGTCGGTGATTTACCGGCCCGGTCGGTAGATTTTGCAACCCGGTCGGTAGATTTAGCAACCAGGTCGGTAGATTTAGCGACCCGGTCGGTGCTTTTGCGGCCCGGTCGGTGATTTAGCGGATTTAGCGTTAGCGACCCGGTTGGTGATTTAGGGTTAGGGTTAGGATTAGGGTTAGGGTTAGGGTTAGGGTTAGGGTTAGGGTTAGCAGCCCGGTCGGTGGATAAGCGACCCGGTCGGTCGATTTAGCGACCCGCTCTGTCGATTTAGCGACCTGGTCGGTAGATTTAGCCACCCGGTCGGTGATTTTGCGGCCCGGTCGGTAGATTTAGCGACCCGGTCCCTGAAAACTACCGACCAGGTTGCAACCCGGTTGGAGGTCGCTAATTGATCTCGCCCTCTCTCTTTTAGGTTCTCGATAAGCACTATTGGACTTTCAATTGTCAATATAGGCTAAGAGAGCAACAAAGAAACACTGATGGAAATGTTTTTCGCATTTTAACTGTATAGTCAGTGTTCTCACAACACATGAATAAGAGTATTGATTCTTTAACAAACACAACATTCCTTATGGTCCAGAACACATTACTATTTGTACTCTAATAATAAGTTGGAGTGAGCAATATGAAAAGGACAACTGAATTATATTCCCACAGTGGCACAGTGTACAGAACAGCATATACGGTATATATATATATGTATATATATATATATATATATATATATATATATATATATATATATATATATATATATATATATATATATATATATTCAGTTATATATATATATATTTTTTTCTTTCTTTCTATTGATAATGTTGAAATGCATTTGTAAGGTACAGTATGACATGAGATGCAGTTGGCCCCAAGGTATTTCCCTATATTCAAATATGGCCCCCTTTGACCAAGGTTTGGACACCCCATAGCCTGGTTCATTTTTCACAGAGCCTTCTACCTACGGAGAGTTGCGTCACTCCCGTTCACTTCATGGGGCCAGGTCTTCTACGCACACATCTATTGGCGTATAGTGACAAACGGCGAACCGGAAGTTTACAAAATGCATTGAAGTCTATGAGGTGTAAAGTGACAATGAACAACGTGACCAGCGCTGTTTCTGACCCCGCAGTGGCAGGACTCTCTGATTAGACGACTCTGATTTTTCATAAAAAATAAAATAAAATAAAAAATAACAAATGTACAAGCTTGCAGTGCGGCCCGAAGTGACATACTGTGAGCTTGTACTGTATATCTTCTATTTTTGAATAGCCAACGCTATAATCTAAAATGACACAGATGCTGTCCCCTTTTTTAATGGGTTAATTGCAAATTGAAGATCTATAAGCTCGCAACACATTGTGAGCCTGCAGATCTGCTATTTTTGGTGTGCAGTGCAGCATAAATTAAGCATCACAGAGGTGAAGCAACAGGAGTTGATAGAAGAGATGTCTCAAAGCGGTGATGTTGAGTAACATGCTTTGTTCCCCAGAGCCTGTGATGTGTCTTCTGTTTGCCTTCACGGAGAGCTCTCAAATCAAAGCCCACATCATGACTTTAATGAAAGTGTTAGATGATCTGCAGAGTTAAACCCTCATCTGTTGATTTCCTAAGCTATTGTTTTGATGTTTATTTATGCGTACACAAAAGTCATATCAATTATAGGGCCTTTTAGGGCAAGCTCTTGACACACTAACACATCAGGAGTCTGGACGTTCTAATTTCGACATGTCCACCTGACAATAGAATAGGATGAAATACATTTGGATTTTTGTGTTAAAAAAATAAAAAAATAAAAAAAAATAATATATATATATATGAACAATGTAAAGTATGATGTGAACATGCACAGTACATCATTATCAGACTTGATTTCATCCTTGACAGGTCTTGAAATTAAGACTAGTTTTGATTTTGACATTAGCATTTGTTGTGAGAAATCATCCACTGAATGATGATGATGCTCCCGACCAGTGAGCATTAAGGGAGGCGGTGTAACGGCACTGCTGCCGTTTGGAGGCCATCGCCATGGTAACGGCTGAATTAATGAGAGGTTCAGGGCGGGGTTAAGTGAATCATTGTGCACTGTGTCCCTGACAAGCACAAGTAGGACGACGCTGGAGAAGACGAAGGTACACTGCCTCTGTGAAGTCACAGAGCCAGGGACTGATGTGCTCTTTGTCTTGGCACTGTGGCAGAGGGAATATTATGACAGCGATGACAAATGTCCCCCCCGTCTGAATGCAAAGCATCAGGGAGAGAGCTGTGTTTCTGGACTCCTGCGTGCCGTGCGTGCGTGTCCCAGTAAGCCAGTCGGCTATTAGACGTCTGTCATAACTGGTCTAAAAGCATCTATACATTTTTAAGCGTCTATATGTAGACCATCAATATATTATTTAGCTGTTGAAATGACAATAGCCGTTGAAAAGACCAGTTATTATAACATGGTTTTATCCTAGCCTTTTAGATGTATTTTAGACGTCTAATAGCCCAACAAAAAGGTGTGTGTGTGTGTGTGTGTGTGTGTGTGTGTGTGTGTGTGTGTGTGTGTGTGTGTGTGTGTGTGTGTGTGAAATACAGATGGGGCGAAAAGCTGTATTTTTGAAGAATCAAGCTCAAATGTTTTACTTGATATGAGCTGAACATAAAAAAGCTGCATGGTCTTACTTTGAGACGCTCAGAAACTCCTTCTATGATGCTGATGGAGAACTCTGCAATTTTAGGAGATCGTAGCTTTCCTTTCTTGTTCTCACCATCATAGTCGGTTTTAGTCTTCACAACCACCTGGTAAACAAAGCATAACACAATAAAAGCATCTGACATGAACTGGATGCTATATTGGTTGTTGACTGAAACGCTCAGAGGAGAGTCTTTAAAACAATAAAAAAGCCTATAGACCAAAATTACAGCACATCATTTTTAATTCAGATTTCTGACTGTTATATGATGTTTTATATTTGTCTGTCATTTAATGTTTAAATGAATTGAGTACAAATAAGGACCCCGATGGAAACGAGCCATTGTGCTTTCTTGGGTTTAAATCCCCTTAGCAGACCTTTTATTGAACTGTACTTTCCTGTGCTTTTTTCTGCAAACTGCTATAGGCTATTCAATCAATCAATCAATCAATCAATCAATCAATCCGGTTACTGTACAATTTCAGTTTATATATAGCCTAATACAGATTCTACTTCTATTGACCATTTGTCAAGCAAAACCTTACCTTGTCTGGTGGAGGAAACTGCAGCTGGCTGGCATCTAACGGTGTTATGAGGGGAATGGTATCAAATCCATCTTCAGAAGAAACGACCTTGCCATTATTTTTGTCACAGAAATTATTCCCCAGTTTAACCATTTTGCCAGATGATGAGAATCAGATCTGAAACAAACAAAACGGCATTTTTATTTACTACAGTAAATAAATAGCAGATAGATCAGAGCAAGATTAGAGCAGGCCCAAATGTTTATGTTATATATTATATAGGCTATCCTGTGCACACACAAATCATGACTACAATTGCACAACAACTGCAAAACACCTGCCCACAAATAATGTGAAATGAGCTGCGTTTGTTTTCTGGGCCATCGTGAGATGATGGTGAAAAATAGCAGATCTACAAGCTCACAATGCATTGCATCGCAAACGCATTGTGAGCTTGTAGATGGGCTATTTTTCAAGAACCACAAAAGCGCACTGGAGAAAGAGAACGCATGATAAGAAAGGATCTTTAAAAAAAATAACATGACGGTTCCACGCATGCAGCGAGATATAGGCTAATAAGAACCCACATGTATCTAATTCCAAATAGGCTACTTACCAGTTCCAATTAATATATTCAGTGAGATCCTCCTGTCGTTGTGATTTTATTTATTATTATTATTGTTACACACCTAGAAAAACCGCTGGTGTTGCTTGGATGTGACGCAGCCGATTTACGAGGTGGCTGTGTTTAGGCTACAACAATATGGCCAGAGTCTGACTGAAGCCAGAGCTATACTTCTTCGTCGCTCGACGGTGGGGGGGAAAAGCAGATCTACAAGCTCACAGCGCGTCGCAACGCGACGCATTGTGAACTTGTAGATCGCTTTTTTTGACGCGCGGCACCGTCATGCGGCGAGGCATAAATTAAGCATGAGCCGTTGATGCTGCAAGTGATGTAACTCCTCCTCTTCTCCTCGCATCCATGGCAGCAGCACATCTGCACTGGCGGCACATGACGGTTGTATGATTCTCACAACCGTCATGGATCGACCTCAACGTGGTGAGGAACAGTTTGGTAAATGTGCCACATACGTCTGGACACAAACGTTCAGATTTAAAAAATAAAGTGCTTACTGAAGGCTCACGGATGTCTCAATATGGTACGCTTAAGCAGAATTACCCGTATCTTCAGTATTGTTTAATAAGAAGCATTTTAATCCGATCGGCAGACATTTTCTAAAAATGTTTTAATGTATCAGAGTGCAGTACACCTTCCGACCGTTAGGTTCGCATAGTTGAAAGCAGAGAAATGTCCGCCGATCAGATTAAAATGCTTCTTATTAGACAATACAGAAAACACGGGTAATTCTGCTTAATGCGTACCATATTGTGACGTCCGTGAGCCTTAATAAGCACTTTATTCTTGGAATCTGAACGTTTGTGTAGACGTACATGGCAAAATGTCTACACACTGCTCAACACCAAGTTGAGGTCGATCCATGACGGTTGTGAGATACAATTGTCATGTTTCTGGGCTACCTCCTCTTCTTCTCGCATCCATGGCAGCACATCTGCTGGCAGCAGGACATAATTGTCAAATAAGCATGTATGTTGGCAGAGCTATGCTATTACAAGCTATGCTATTACATTTCCAGCATAATCTTCTAGGATAAACATGGATTAACCACACATTTTGACTTGTGGATGAGCGATGTTATATAAATTGTGTGATTGCTTGTATTTGCTGTATAGCATAAGAATAGTCTGACCTCCCTATGATGGCATGGTAGCCTATCATTGTCTACATTTGTTGGATAGATAATTTAGCCTAATTATTCAAACCCTGCAGGGTTTGATATTGCAGCAAATTGGTCAAACACTGTACTGTAATCACATTTAATAAGGATACCTATTGCCTAATGGGTTGGCGGTGGACAGACCGTAACATCCGAAGCTGTGAGATGCACCATTGCTCCAATCCGCATCAAACTTGGCACAAACAGTGTTCAGGAGTCTGCCATCAGAATAGTCAGACCCGGGGCCATGTGTGGCCTCCAGGGACCATGTTGAGGGCCCCTGGGTTCCCTTTTAAACCTTTTTTTCCTGCCTCAGTCTGGGCGACTGATTTTCCCCTTTGGGATAATAAAGGTATCTCTCTATCTATCAATCAAAGTTCAGTACCATCTTTTTTAGATTGCTTGTGTCTTATTAGGATTCTTTGTTATTTGTCTCATTATTTTTATACCAAAATGGTTCAAAGGAGATGTTTAAAAGTGGCCAAGGTAACCGATCAGGTCCCATATACACAATACCATATTTTTTACAATATAAGCAAGAGAAATGGAGAATAATGGATAAAATCCATTGTGACAGAATACTATTCAGACATCTCTTATATGTATTAAAGGGTTTTGCGATACAGGGTAGAGATCAGACAGTATAATAGTTGTTAATTTTTTGTTGTTGAATTAAATCAAATAAAAGTCCCTGACAATAACCTCCCTACCAGTCTGATTCTTGATAACTTAATAAAGTGATCAAACACTTCCCAACCTTAACAGCCTCCTGCTATTTTGGCCTATAAACCCGGGAGAGATGGGGGTTTTAAAGAGGGTTTGGCTCAATTGGCTGACTTTGAGTCACTGGGTCAAGTCAGTGTGTCAAATGTGAAGTGAAGTGACAACGTTTAAGGTAACTTTGACCCAGACACCTGTGTCATGTTTACTATGGCATTGAACATTAAAATTGACAACACACATTATTAAACACAGATTCTACTAGACATGCTAGAGACAGTACAGACATTACGATAATATAAATCACATAAGTCATTGAACAATTCAATTATGTTTCTCACACAATAGAATAGCACTTTCATTTACTGTTTATCAACTCTTATCAGTGTAACTGCACTTAACTTTACTTTCCCAGCTTCTCCTTCCTGGCTACCTCTGGAGTCAGATGTGAAGGCTGCAGTTGTCTCCTCTTCTCCTACATCCCAGAAAGTAACTAAACTAAGCGAAAGACAAGTATACCCAATCTACAAGCTGATGTAGAAATAGCTGTGCGAAAATAACTGATCTACAATCTAAGAAACCAACTTGGGAACAGGAGAGGTGCATAACTATCGCTGCTTGGTGACACTATTGTGTCTGCATGTCCTTATAAGTTACATTAAAAACTATTTAGATAGAGTATAATGTGATTTTCTGCCTCGTCTCTCATCTTCGAACAGTACATTCCATTGATCATTTATAGATATATACTGTTGTGTTTGTGTTTACCCACACATGATGAAATGATTCTTTTCGTTTCTAAAAGCAAGTACAATATTTGTAAATTACAGGTTGACAGCTGTGGCAATTGAAAAATAAAGTGACCGAGGAAAAGTTAAAACAACGTCCATGTAAAAGTTGCACACAATGAAAATAATTTTTAAAAAGTGATATATTGTTATTGTTAATTAATGTTACTTGTGCTGCTCAGCTCATTTTCCTTGTAGTTTAAGATGGATAGTAGGCTACACAATATGCAAATGTAGCTAGAAGTTATGGGGTCCTGGAAATTTACCACTGCACACACACTATACATTTGTACAGTACTTGTACTTTTAGATACATCAATAAAGTATTGAATAAACAACAACTTGTGTTCAAGTCAGACTCACGTTAATTTAGGTGTTTAGTTTGCAAGAATGGGAAACATGAACAACTAGAAGCAGTGCTCTTCCGAGCACAGGTCTCCACCAGGCCACACAAATCGGCCTGTTATAGCGCCACCATGAGGCTGATTTTAAAAATGTGGGGCAGAGGTTCTGAATTAGCATCCAGGGAGTGTGTGTGCTCAGTTTGGCAGCGATCGGGCCAACAGCGCCGGAGATTAGCTGGTAACAACCAGGCCACACAAATCGGCCTGTTATAGCGCCACCATGAGGCTGATTTGAAAAATGTGGGGCAGAGGTTCTAGATTGGCATCCAGGGAGTGTGTGTGCTCAGTTTGGCAGCGATCGGGCCAACGGTGACTGAGATTAGCTGTTCACAAACTGCGAGGACGCACGGACGCACGGACGGACGCACGGACGCACGGACGGACGGACGGACGGACGGAGGGGAAAACATACTCTCCCTCAGCCTTCGGCTGGTGGAGACAACAACATGAAAAAGCATAGTATTCATACTAAATAGAATGAACATTGAAGAGGCTTAGAATAGCCCCCAGTCTATGCACCTTTCTTCTCAGACAGAGAGTAAAATTCAAGAGTTCAAGTTCTCACTGGGACCTTTTCAACCTCTGCCTGAGGCTGGACAGGGTGCCTCAACTCTGGAAAAAAAAACTGCATTGTACCATTGCCATCCCTTGGTCCTCAATGACTTCAGGTCACTCTGACATCCACCACATCACATGTCATGAAGATCTTCAAGGGACTTGTCCTGAAGCACCTGAAACCGTGAGTGAGTGTTTCATTGGTGTACCAGCCAGCTGCTACCAGGAGAACATTGGGGTAAAGGATGCTTGCTATATGGTTCGATTGATTGAATACTGTAGAGGTTTACATTGGAAAAGGTATGACAGTACAGTTCACTGGTACAGGTCAACTAAAATGATAAACACCACAGGAAAGCCTTTGGCTTGTTTCAATTGGGGTCCAATTAACTCATAACATTGAATGACAGACACATAAAAGTATTATGCAGAAAATATAAATAAAAGAATGTCGTAAAACAAAATAAAACATAAATGGTATTTACAGTAGAAAGGTCAGGGGGAGGTAAGGATAGGCATTGTCTTTTTTTTTATTATCTATACCTGCTAAACAGAGCATATCCACCTGGACCCAGTGGACAGTAATCATGTGCTTTGACTTTTCCAGGACACCTGCTAGCTAGCTGAGAAGCTCTCTGTGATGCAAGTGGACCACGGCTTGGTGGCCTGGATCACTGACTACCTCACTGGCAGGCCGCAATAGGTTACATGTCGCTGGAGATCGTGGACACCCCTACATCAGGTGTTCACTTGAACAAGAAGCTGAGCTGGACTGACAATGCTGACACCCTCTACAACAGTGGTTCTCAAAGTGGTATCCATGAACCCCCAGGGGTATATTGAGGGGGTACCAGGTGTCCCGTGCCGATTTATTTTGTTGGAACCAATTGGACCCTGGTCCCTTATGGGTCTGTAACTCAAGAGTGTACAAATTGAACAAATGGACCCTAACAGGTAGACCTACACTTGGTTACAATCTACACTACACTGTAGATTGGGGGTCCGTGGCCCAATGCATATCAAACTGGGGGTCCTTGAAATTAAAAGTGGTTGCCATAGCTGTAAAACATTCTCTTATGTGGGTCCCTGCAAGGTCTGCAGGCTAATAGGCTATGAAATCTGGGGTTCCCACTACAGTAGAGACTTAGGAAGCTCAGATGTGTAGGATGCTGCAGATGTTCTACAAGTCCACCCATCCATCTATCAATCAATCAAATTAACAGCCAGCACATGTGAGTGCAACAACCTCCAGCACATCACTTTTCTTTAGATTAGCTTTTCTTAAATCTTGCCCATTTATGTGGAAATTGAAATGTTGATTGATGTGCAGTGTCCCTGATAAAACATGTAATACAAAATAATCATGGTATATTCATTTTTATTAAATAACACTGACACAAATCCTAATTGTCTCTAAACCAACTCAATTCTCGACGGAAAAGGGGTAGGAGTCCCCGCCCGAACGACCTCCGATGATCAGGTAGCTACTGTTACTGTATTGCTGGTCCACGTTACACTGATAAAACTAGATGCGTGCGCAGGGTCCGTACCAAAATTAGCCAATGAAACCAGCGCTCCCCAAAACAACAGGTTTGGGGATTGGACGGAATTGATTACATGATACAGTCAGCTGTGCATTTAGTCTCAATGTTTGTAAACAAGAAACCCGTAATTGACAGGTGCGTTGCAGTGTGGGGTAATTTTACAACTGTTAATTTGTGTCCCATATACTGTGCTCACTGAACTGAAGCTGTTGTGAATGAGATAGGCTAACCTACTTAGTAGGCTACTTACTAAATATCCTACACGTTTTCAACTTTAAAAATTGAATAGTCAATGAGCTGACTGACAAGTCACAATCATAATTGAGTAAGTAGGAGTGCTATTAAATTAGAATATTTTAAAAAGTGTTCCCCCCATTTCTAACCCACATTTTGTAGCCTATAGCACGTGTAGCAACTCTGTGTCTTTAAGATACAATCCACTATTGGCATGTTGCCCAGAAAGTTGGTTTCCAGCCATTTCCCATCCATCCAGCGGCATGGAATAGACTGACTCCCACCACACACACACGTCACGAACGAAGGACAAGTCTTCCCTTTCACAAAGCAAAGCGACTGCAGCCCAAACATTCTCTGCACATGTTGTAGTAGGCTACTGGAGTCGACTACTACAGGCAACTGGATTTTTACAGGACTGTAACTTTCTGTCTTCCGGACAACTGACAGCAGCACATCACAAAAGAAATCTTCGTTCCTGATTTGTCAAGGTATGATTTTTTTACACTCTAAAATTGACAATCTCACTATTAATCAGGTGCACCGCTGTATACCGTTATGTCTTCACTCTTCATCATAAGCCTGTTGCATAACTTGTGTAGTGAGTTAGTTGAAGAACCTAAACAGTGGCTCTGTGTGGTTCCTCAAGTCAGAGGAAATGCGGTCACCACTTTAAGATATGTCAGGTGACCAACTAATATGGGGTTTAAATAGCTGTGTGACTGGTTTTAACCTAAACTCCTGCTTCCATGTGCTTTGATTTAGTGCCTGAACATGTTCATTTAACCAATGTTCTTATCCATTCCAAAGTGAAACCAACAAGTCCAAAGTAAAGTATGTATGTGTTGTTGAAAGCATTATTTAGGAGGCAAGACTCCCTATAACTATAGTATAAACACATGTCAAGGATTGTTGTCCAGTTGTTGCATTTGGCCACAATTTCCCTGTATTCTCTACCTCAGTGGTTCTCAAAGTGGATTTCAGGGACTCTAGGTTCCTTTATGGGGGTCTAAATGTACCCTTACAAGTCTGTAACTTGATAGTGTAAAATAGAACCAATTGGACCCATTAGGGTTAAGTTAAGGGGAGACCTTAACATTTGGAATTTTAAGAACCACTGCTCTACCTTATATGGTGGAATCAGAAACAAAGATATGAAATGGGATGTAAGACCTAGTTTAGGTAAAGCATTTTTGAATTGCTTGTATTTTACAATAATTTTCACTCACAATTCTTCCTTCAGTATCATGTCCCAGTCTCAGAGCAGAGTTTCAAAGTTCATCCACCCGCTGGTGGCAAGGCTGGCTGTATAAACAGGATACTAGTCTGCACGCTCACATGCACATACTTTACAGGCTGATGCTTCAGCTGAAAGGACCAACTGTGCATTGGCTCCAGTAGTGGTACCACTGTTGATGTAGTAAACATGCATGGCTTAGCCTTACATTTTCCTAAATTGTCTGACCTGCCGGTTATTGTGGACAAACTTGCATGGAGGTTGCATCATGTAAAAAGAGGTGCTTCTGAGGTTTCTGCAGCTTAAATGGGAGGAAGATGAGGTCAGCGCGAGACACACCCTAAAAGACCCGGGTTCTGCCAAGCAAGGAACGGACGCAGTGTGGAGTGGTTCAGCCGTGGTTCTCGGAGAGTCACTATAGCAGAGAGGAAGCCATAGTTCTTTGGAATGTGTATCTCCATTCAGCTCATGGTACTGGAATTTGTGTCTTGTGGGTTATTATGAGTGCTAAGCCGGCTGATATGTCATACATTTACATATTTAACCACTAGGCATGGATGTTTCAATAGATGTTATGGCATACATTTACTTGTTTTTATCCACAAGGCATGGATGTTTTAAAGGTTTTCACTGGAATGTGGCTGGAATTGAGAGCTCTGGAATTGAGAGCATTTCCTCTCAGCCGAGCCGAACTGAGAAATCAGGGGTAGACTTCCTTTTTGTAGTGCTTAACCCGACTTCCTGACCTCTCTTCCCCTCACATGGTAGTAGTGGCTATAATACACAGGCACATCCTTTGACTTATATATATCTACAGATTACTGTCCCATTTTTAAATAGATTAACAACTTCTGTTTTCAGTTTGAGAGTTTTGTTTTGTTCAGTAGCGGGTTTACGTTACTGGTTTTGTTGGGCGAGCCCATGTGGAATTGATGGGAGAAGTTGAGTCACATTGATGCTGCTGGAAATACAGTGCAGTACTCAGATGTGTTCTGGCAAATGTGAAGCCCATTGTTAAGAGTGATTGTATAGTCTGTTAATGTTGACACCATCAAAATAAAACAAAGAGGGTAAGTGTACAATGGAAACGCAGACTGCTTCATTTCTGTTGGGTGTGTGGTGGACTGTGTACACATCCAATGTAGTTTATCAAGGTTGCATTCAGAATACAGTGGTGCCCGAACAAAGCTTTTTATGCCTTTATTTATAGGTATACATTAGGTTGGCAGGAAATGGGGAGAGAGATGGGGGAGTGACATGCAGCAAAGGTCCTCAGGATTGGAACTCGAACTCACAACACGCTGTTAGGCCGGATTACCAGCTCAGGTGCCTGGACCACTACTCCAGTGGCCCAGGGCTGAGAAAAGAATCTTGATGAATCTTGATGTGACCTTTATAGCCTGTATAAAAACCTGGTGGTTGATGATTGTCAATATATAATTACACAAGTTGATTTCTACATCTTAAATGGATTGGCCGATGGGGGAAGCATGAGAGCAGCTCATGGTCTGTTTTACTATTTTGAGCACTCAGTAGACAAGCAGAGCTAATGTGTGATTAGCAGTAATTTCTATAAAATGAAAGGGCAAACGTACCACATTTTTTCTGTTACTTGTTTTTAGAGTTATTCTGACAGAATTGTATGACAGACATATAGTTAACTTTCCAAAATTACAGTTTCCAGTATGTGATGCTTGCTGGTTCACCCTGCCTATAACCATAATGGAAAGCCATAGGAAATGATGCCATGGAGAAGAGATGACTATATGAGTATACTTGCAGTCATGCTCAAAAATAGTTTTTAAAGTCTACCAGAAGATGTCAGGCTTTCCCTAATTTATCCCACCTGTTTGGTTACCCTGCGTCTTGGCATCCAACTTATCTTAAAACACATTAGATTAGTTTAATCATATTTGCCTGTGTTAAGAGAAAATGCCTAGGTAACCATTTTACATCATTAGGTTGACATTAGGTTGGTTCACAATCATATACAGTTGGCTTATTTCACTTTGAGTTTTAAACCTTTTTGTACATCTACTTGAATGAAAGACAATGCAACAGTTATTGCTTAGCCTTATGAAACTAAGCATGCAAGTATGACAACTATGTAGCCTAACTGATCTGTAACTGTTAACTGACATCTATCTGTACTGCAAAGAAAGATCCTGCACTACTCCTATTGTCTCACATGCCATTTATTTTAGAAAACATTCCTCTGTTATCAGAAGACTAACTGTAAAGCCTGTATCATAGTCGGGTCCGCGGAGGAAGACTTTACACCGCGGTGTAGTCTTTTCGAGTCTTTTTGAGTCATGAAACTACAACGTTACATCATTCCTCACGGTGGAGAGCTTTACACCGTGAGTCCCAACACATCTCTCTGTTTTTACTATCAGACAGGCAGGCTCTACACCCCGTTCACTGATTGGTCGACCTGAACCGGTCTAGGGGTAAAGGACTTCACCGTGGGCCGTGACTATGATGGCCTGCACTTATTTTCTGACTTGAGGTGGAAAGCTTTCCACCTCAAATTTGCGGTGGATAGGTCTCCACCGTAGACTCTGATACGGGCTTAAGAGGGTGTTTACCTCTTGTGAAGTTATAGCATGAACAACTTTGTTCAGTGTAGGGGTGAGACATTATGTAGTATAAAGCAGTGGTTCCCCAACATTTTAGCTCGAGACCCAAAAGAGAAATCAGACGTTTGCCTGGGACCCAAACTAGTGAAAACAACAATGAATTATAAAGCCTAATTTGTAGATTGTGTCACTTGACGTTGTGCAACAAAGTATTATTAGACCAAGGTTTGGTAAGCTTTAACCAAGAATATATGAACTGAACTACCCAATGTAGCTGCCTTGAATAATAACTAACTGCAGTATCATTCCCTCCTTGTTTTAACATGGCTGGGAAGTCTAGCTCAGCTAGGCTAGTAGTTATATCATCATGGCAAGGTAACTTTACAAACCTCTACCAAAGTGGTCTTGCCCTTGAATATGATTTGGCCCACTCTTCTTCAGTTCAGTTCTATCATCTTTGATGGAAATTGTCTCCCAACTGTTTCAGCTCTTACAGTTCAATGGAATTAAATAGCACTATAGCGTGGTGCCCACTGACCTACCGGTCCAGGTGCATGCATTTCCTGTCAGTCCACTGTCCTATCAATAAAGGCATAAAAGTCCAGAAACATATCTTAAAATGTTTTAATAAAGTACTAATAGCAAGCCAATACAGAAAGGTCCCAATGTTTTCATGTCATCTATTCTGTGCTTTTTGATGTATGTTTCGGGTCATTGTCATGGAAGGCTTATGCCACATTTTCCCCAAGACAAATGAATAATTTCCTTCCTGTAATCGTGTAATGTATGTTCATAACCAGTTTGGAACATATTCAGAACTTGAGAACTTTTCCAGGTCAAGCTTTGTACAGTTAAATCAGTTTTCCTCTTTGTTCTCTCTCTCTTACTGACTGATATAAGCTGTATTCTATTATGGTGGACACATACCTCAATACAAAAAAGTGTAACAATGGTATTGATATCTAACCACATTTAAGTGCAGCCATAAAATCAAGATTATGATTAACTTTAAGATCCCTCATTAAAAAGTGTTGATTTGCTTTAACATTGAACAGAGCTAGGTTGATATGCTGATAGATTAATCCTCCAGTTTAGTTTTTATCACTTTGTAAGTTTGAGCCCTTGGATCTTAGTCATGGACTAACGTTGAAATCTAAATGAAAAAAACTATTTTGGATCACATTGGGTGGAAAGAGGATTATTTCTGGCAGATGCCTGTCTTAATTACTTTTCTAGCGTGAGACATCGCTGTCCTGAGCTAGTTTCAACAGAACTCGTTTGCACTCGTCTGTGAAATTTTATGTCACTTCTGTAAACTAGTGTAAACAGAGATGAGTTTTAGAGCTGGTGTACTACTGCAAGGCCAATATGCAGCCAGCCGTGCTGTTCTGGTTCAGGTCATGTTGTTCAGTTCAAGCTAATGCCATGTGGTTTGTTTGAATTTGATGCATTTAGAAATTAAATGAACTAAATGTTTAATTGTAAATATATTACCGTTTGCTTAACTATTTCGGTTAAGAGTAATATACATACTGTACTGTGCTTCTGTGATCACACCTTGTTTTATTGATACCGATTATGATTAGAAGCAAAGACAATTTATACTGTGTCCAACCAGCTTGTAGCCTTGACGAGCCACATAGGGCAGGAGCCTGTTTCCTGTTTCTGTAGCGTGAGGCAGCTTGATGTACAAGTACACCCCCTGGACATGACGCTAGTATGTCGCAGCTTGAGGTAGCTCATAAAGGGCCGCCACGGCAATATTTGTTTTGACTGGACTATTGACAGAACAGTAAGCTGTTGTTCTTCTGAATTTCATAACACTATAGCTCCAGGAACTAGTCAAGTCAGATCTGCCAGAGCCTGACGCCAGAGCCTTACAGTCAGTATCTCACTCTCTTCAGTGAAGCTTGAAGAAACCCTGTTTCATCTCATGACCCTCAGCTGTGTACAAAACTTAAGACAGAGACTTTAACCTCAGGACAAACATGCACTCAAATACCCCACGTGCACATAAGACGGCGACAAATGCACAGCGGTCGCACCCAAGTTTATGACCGTACAGTACGCTGTTTACCTCCAGTGAGGTAATGGAGGAGGAGACTGGAGGAAGACAGCCGTTTAGAGGTGAGGTGGGAGGGAGAAAAAGGCAGCATGGATCGGCTGATAGATTGTGGGAACTCTGCAGCAGCAGTTGAACAGTCTCTGACACGCACAGGACGGTATGCTTACTAGCTAGAGGACAAAACACAGCTGTGTGTGCTGTTGACTGACTGACACACAGAAAGAAACAGGACTTCTATCGTGGTGGGGCAGAAGAAAAGTCGCAATGGGAGGCTCTTTTAGTCAGCAGAAGAAGACCAATGTGTCAACGAAACAAGCACGCCACTCCAAAAGTAGCATGTGAGTCACTTGTTTACAATCTCTGAATTTTACCACGGATTTAAAAAATCTGATTCAATGTGCGATGCAGTTGTGGTGCTCCAACCTGAAACGTATAACAGATGAAAGTCGTTGTAGCACTTTATTTCCAAAACGTATTTTATTGTATTACCCTCAGGCCTGTCTGTATGCATGCTCCTTCTGTCATGCAATATCCGTTGTACCCACTGTCAGACTTAGTGCAGTACCCCCTCATCACAGTACAGAGGCCAGTCTATGATGCCAGGACTGTCATATTGATGACATCAGGAATATCCAGTCCAGTTACAGGTATAAAAGGGACCTATATTTGTTCTAGATATATGGGGGTGGGGCAGACAAGCAGAGCTTCTGTGAATTTATAGATTGAGGATAGTAAAGAGTTAAGTATTTACACCCACCACCTCATCTCAATATTGTGCTAAACCGTGACTTGGTGTTTAAGGCTGACTGACCATTTTGAAACGAAATCCTATGAAGCGTTTTACATAGGCTGATGGTGTTTTGACAGCACCTGCAGAGCAAGCGCTCTAAACAGAATGCATTGGATGTGTTGTCACTTGTCTGATTTTCACATCCTCACAACAGAAGAGAATGATAGCTTTCAGGTTTGAAAAGTTTCCAACATTTGTTGTGTTGGTGTTTTGGTTGTATTTGCCTTCATTTTCTGAGCCGAGTGCGAGTTAATGACCTCTGTTCGAGTGTACACTTGCACACACATGCAAATATTCACACCCTCGGAATGAGCTCGGCGATAAGGCTCAGGCTGTGGATGAATGTCCCATCAAATACGATTTGACTGGTCTTGTGGTTTATATACACGAACACTTGTGTGAATGAACATTGCATTTAAACATTTCATAGTAGAGAAGCGTCCGGTCTTATGCAATCTCAATGAATCAGAAGCGACTTAAAATAAACAGTAAATATTTAATAATGTGCAGCAAGATAAATCGTTTAGGCGTTACACAAAGCAAATATGATCGGTTTAACATGATCTGCGTGAACTAATGTTCACTCATGGGGCTGTCAAAATAGAGGCATGGTTGTTTCCTCAGAGTTATGATCTCACTGTGAGAAATATATCCTGTCAATATTTGCTGGAGGCTATTCATGTGCCCTTTGTTCTTAAGTCAGCTCTGTCCTCTGTAGGCTAGACTATAGAGACATGTCTAGCCTTGTATGCACTGTAGTTTCATTTTGCTGTCAACTTAGGTTTCATGGTTCAACAGGAGTAGAAACCAAAAACATTAACAATACAATCACAGTTAACCAGCCTCCAGAGATGGGCAGTTGTGGTTAGGCAAACTTATGAAACATTTGGACCACGGTTACAATTCAGAACACTCAAATGATCGAGAGAATCCAGTGGATCTTGTCAGATCACACTTTTGAAAAATGGTTGGTGGAGGCTATGGATGCTGTTGTGGACCACCACATGTACTATGGTTACTTACTGACTTTGTTCAGAACTGTTGGGCAATCTGGAGCTTACTTGATCTTCCAACTCTGGTCTTGTGTGTACCATAAATGTACACTCACTGCTGGGTGATGATATTACATTGGATATTGCCTGGGATTTTGCTCATAGTGATGTTGTAATATAGATTAGTCAAGTTGTATTTTCCTATTCTTAGAGGTTGCATTACAGCTGAGCGTAATTCACATTACTAAATGATTGTTTCTAAAATAAATAAAAAAGAGCACATTTGTGCTTTCTTCTGAAAGCACAAATAGTCATCCTCAAAATATCATCACATTATTGAAAGAGGTATTTGGTCAAAAAGGATTAGATTTCCTTCCAATATGGACTATTCTTAACTTTGGCCATCTCCATCCCCCGGTGTGTTGGTCTCCTCACTCTTATCTGCTACAACCCAGAGTCTGGGTGACTTGTCCTTCTGTGTCTTAGGAGACACGGTGTCGGGCTGGAAGGAATCTGCAAACCTCTCACGGGCTTTCTCCCAGTTCTTCTGGGTTCTGGATCTGGTCAGGGAAACCTTGTCCACAGAAACTGCAACTCCGGCTCCTAAGCCTGATTGCGACTTCCTGATCTTCAAATCAATCTAGGAAATCAATATGAGTACATGTGGTTAGTTTGTAAAAAACAAAACAAAAAACAACAACAACACTTTACATCCGAGGCCAGTAAAATGTTAAGATTGATGCATTCTTACCGGGGCTTTCATTCCAGATCCATCTTTGCCGAGTCCCTCTCCTTTTCTCCAGCCCATCTTCTCCAACATCTTGCGTCCTTTATTAACTTCACTGATCTCCCTTTTAGAACAGAGAACAACTGAATTTATTATTTCTAATTCTGTAATTGATTTACCAACCATTGCACCACCTGTTAACTAGTGTCCACTTACACATGAACTGAAGCTGGAGCATCATCTCGTTTGAAAACGCCCTCACTGCCCACTGTTTGTCGCCGTGACTCTGCTCGGTCCTGGTACTTCGGATTCCGTCGTGTGTTGGCTTCCTCATACTCGCTACTCTGTTAACGAAAGAGAAAAGACAAGCAAGATTACCGTACTGGTTTACTGAAAGGAAATAATTTGGTTGCTGGGCATCAAAGCGCTCACCTGCAGGCCATATTTGGCTTTTATTTGTTTAAGCTCCTTCTGTCTCTGTGCTTCCTTTTCCTCTTTCGTTTGGCTGGAGACAACAGGTCCTTTGGAAAAGCGGAGAAAAGTTACCGGTAAACCTCTCGCTGTGCTGCTTTACTTTCCGCAACCCTCGTCTCAAATCGGGGTGGGTAAAGACAGATTTATACTTAGTTGCATGCTGGTATTGCATGCAGTAAATAGCAGATATACAAGCTCACACCTTGTGAGCTTGTATATCTACTATTACTGAGCCCGAGTATAACCAACCAAGTATAAATGAGACTTTACATGTCATGGTAAATAATCACTGCAGCTCAAACCCACACAGCAGGTGAAACAGTATTAAGTCTGTATTATGACAGGTCTCATCTGTCAAGAAATGCATTATCGGTTTTGAAGGGAGAAACACGTTTTGCCTCCCTCACCCGCGCTCTCGTGTCTCTTGTGTTTGCTGAGGTGGGCCATCACCTGACCAGGCTCGCATCCATCACATGTATCTGTCCCAGAGTGGATGTGGAAGGACAGCACCGTTTCTCCCATCTTCACCTCGTCACCGTGGGTCAGAGCACAGGGCTCACACTTGGTTTTAGGCTGCAGCAAGGCCAGAAAAAGGTGTTAAATGCTTTCATAACTCAAGCATTCTCTAGTTTAAAGCTTAAATAATAAGCATAACCAATATTTAATAGCAGTAAATATTGCACATAAATACAATTCAAACAGCATTTTAACTGAAATTACATTCAATTACAAAGTGTATGTTCCCAGCTAAACTAAATGAAATGCAAGGGGGAGCAGATGCATTTCATTATTGGCCAGCATATTGGTCCAAACAGCCATTGGCAATAATATGGGAAATTTCGGTTGACCCCCTAATAAAACAATGACGATCGATTACAGACCTGTAAGATTCTGTTGCCATTGATTACAGTTCCATTTTGACTGCCCTGGTCCACTAGCATATAGCCCTGCTGGTCCTGGTCGAAGTAGACCTCTGCATGGAACTGCATAGGTAAAAAAAGAATAGGATTCTGCTCTGAAATTGGCCGGTACAATAAGCATTTCAAAAGATCCACATTTGAATTCCCTGTAGTAAATGAAAGGCTCATTTTGCTGCTTAGAGGAAAATGGTAAAAATAGTCAAATGTAGATGAATACCTTGCTGACTCCCATTTCTGCTATTCGGATTGCATGGTCCATATCTTTCTCTCTGCGACAAAAGATAGAATGTCAAACACCAAACCATTATCACGATTTGTGACAAAACTCCCCCATGTGTCAAGAGTGGAGCATTACTCCTAATTATTACTGTATGTATAAATTATTTATTCTTTATCATCAAAAACCTGTAGCTGAGTATAGACGACCAGTTGTCTCTCTAATCTAGCTGCTTTGGGTTGTGTTCAATCAATCAAATGACAGTATATTATCACAGTAATATCTTCAGTTCTTCACTGAAAACAGACCTCATGATGTTTCCATGTAAAAGCATGAACATAACGAAGTTCTAACCTG
Source organism: Nannobrachium achirus (assembly GCF_963921795.1). Taxonomy (NCBI): domain Eukaryota; kingdom Metazoa; phylum Chordata; class Actinopteri; order Myctophiformes; family Myctophidae; genus Nannobrachium; species Nannobrachium achirus. The sequence continues at coordinate 37,493,950 of NC_137815.1, forward strand.
CCAATGGTGGCTGGGGAGTCAGCAGTGATAATGAAGAGGGTGCCCACTTGAAGCACTGGGGACCGGACCACAGTCACTCTTACGCAGGGTGGCCAAATGTCGTTGACTGCAATGAAGAGGAACAAAGGCCATTACAGACAACAGAATGCAGAATGGCTTCTTAGGAAATATATCATGCTGTCCATCAATGGCACCAATCCTTTTGTTGTGTAAAGAGAGCATAGTGAAGTGTTTCAGAATTTCTTTTTCACCGCCATAGACCGATTTCGACTGTGTTGTAACGATCGACAAAAAAGAAAGAAAAGAAAATCTATTCTTGATTGTACGATACGACACAGTAGAAATGTGCTATTACCGTGCAGTACCTCTATCAGGGAGTGCCTCTGTTTGCCTTAGTAGTGTACAGTGGATTTGATTAGCAGCTCGTCAAACACAAATCTACATGTCAGATAAACAGTAGTAGTGTCACTGTTCACACCGCCACAGTGAGCCCAACCCCGTGAACAGAACGGATCATCCTCATCCCCCCTCACCTTCTTTATTCTCACTCTCCATCTCTGACTCTGGGTTGTCCCCAGATGACGACCAGGATGGCGTGGACGCCCATTCTCCTTCAGACTCTGTGCTGATCTCACCCTCTTCCGGTTCGCTGTTCCCGCTGGAGGAGTCGTCGCTGCGTGTGCCCGTCTTCTTCCTCTTCTTGTGTTTGTCAGATTTAGACTTTTTCTTCTTCTTCTTTGATCTGCCCCTATCATCAGAGCGTGAGCCGTTTTTCTCTTTCTTCCTCTTTGAAGAGCCCCTTTCGCTGTCGTCGCGAGACTTGGAGGTGTCTTTTCTCCTTGGGTTCGAGTCCGGGGTAGGGGACCGTTGACTCCGTTTCCTAGATGCCGTGGTCTTTTTGGGCGACTGCCGTTCCACCCATTCAATATCATCCTCCTCCATCTTTACAGCGTCCTGTCACCAGACAGTCAAACTTTACATCTCCAAAGGAATCCCCCGGAAGAAAGGCGGCTGGCTTTGTAGATCTGTTTGTTTTTGCATGGCGTTCTCATAAAGGTCTCAGTTTTCAAAGACAATTCTACAATATGTTGCCCCAAATGACCCTTAAAAAAATACTTAATGACTCCCACACTGATCTAAAACACAACCGTTTGTCTTCAGTTGAAGTGTCCAAGAAACATTTAAGGACTATGGTACTAGGGTGATGTATTGAGAACTGTTCAGTATATACACATAGGAAGAATAGTGGCCCAAATGAGTTGTTTTGAATGAAATGAATCTATTATGTAGTTAAGTGAAGCAATATCATCATCACTGTAGGGTGGAAACCTTGTATGTCTGTCTAACACTGTTACTTTTCAGGTAATGTAAAAAAGAACCTGTGTTCCAATTGATCGAATTATGTTATTATTTAGTCACTCACGTCTTGTTAGTACTTTTCATTGGTTAAATGCTAATAACTCATGGATAGCGTTGTGAGCTTGTCTATTTTTGATACTTTTGTGTGGTATTGTAGTATGACGAAGTAGGACATTCATTCATGAAAAAATATGAAATATGGAGATACAAGGTTTCTGCCCGACACCAATGATATGCTCTATTCTGTGACAAAGTACCTCTGTAAGAAGCAGTATTCCAGTAAGCGGAAATCTTCATATTAGCCAATGATTTAGTCATCTCTTGCACCTAGATCAGAGGAATAGTATTTAAGTTTAGTCTATAACTTATAGAAATGTGTATTTGAAGACTGAGACCAATAACAGTAGCCAGTGGGGAGAAGATCTTGCATCAATCTCTTCTCTTCTCTTAAGGGGAAGTGAATCAAAAGCCAGCTGCCATTCACCACAAGATTATTTTATACTACCACAAGTATAAAATACATGAACATCAATTTAATTATGTTACTTCTATTGAGAATTTTAAGTGATATATATAAACTATGTAATACCATACCTTATCCTCCTGGTAGGTTTTCTTGCCTCCCTTTTTACTTGACTTGGCTTTCTTTTCAGTTGTCCTCTTGTCTTGACAAGATTCTGCTGCAGTTTGTGAAGGCACCTCTATTTTGGAATGGAACTGGTATCGCCCACTGTCTGCATCATAGGTGTAGTAAATGCCTGTGTTGTTATCGTAGTAAAGCTGACTGGTCTGACGAAGAAAACAACAATAACTAAATTGTTATTATTCTGGTTAATGGCCTACTTTATTTTGATTTAAAATATCCAAACTAGATTCTCTTGTAAACTAAATATATGAAAAAAATATTAAATTGTGAAAATATAAGCATGCTGCAGACTAACCGAGTCATAGTAGAAGGCTGTGCTGTGGTCATAGTACATCCCAGTTGTCTCATCGAAGACAAACCCAGTCTGAGTCATGGCCTGCTCAGCTGTGGCTCTCAACATGTCAGCAATGGATCCTCCATCCGTTTCCTGAGAGAGATCATGGGTTAGTTAATTACATTTAAGTCTTCCCAAGTTTCACAATCTTATTCAGGGTTGAAATACTTGAATAATATATTAATCAATCAAAAGAAAATTAATAAAATTAAGCTTTTAGATCTCGTATCACTACACAAATGTACGTACAATTGTCTTGATCAAAATATGTGAATTCTTGTCTTTGTTGGCTCCATATTATAAATATGTTAAAAAAAAAAGTTTTGACTGCAGTGTAAATATTAAGCAAAGATGTCTATTTTTATTCAGAAAAATTGTGATGAGTATATTTAACATTTTGTAATTTATTACCCTATTTTACCATACTTAAATGGTCCAAATAAATTACATAGATGCTTATATATATAATTGATTTACAGACCTGCTGAACCAATCTAATACATTTAACTTACCAACTTGTTTAAACAAATTCACACCACTACAAGATAAATATCTTGTAGTGGTGTGAATTTGATTCAAATACAAATGAAAAGATCTGTTCACCTTCACCTCATCTATAATACCAAACATAGGCTACAGGTCAGATATACTGTATGTACCTCTGTTTTAGCTGCAGTGTTATTTTCATCATGTTGACCAGAAACGTCAACGGCCACTTCATCAGGTGGTGAAACTCCTACAGCCTGATTAGCTGCATCCAGTCCCTCTGTGCTCACATCTGTAGCTTCAGCATTCTGCTGGTAGCCCCCGTAGTAGTAATTGTAATAATCTGTCCAAAAAAACAATGTTATTTCCTTTACCGGAGACAGGCAAAGTCTTATAACTGTAATAATTAAATAACGCATGTTAGTCAGAGAAAGACCACAGACCACTTTCTGTCCATGTGTATTCCTCCGTCTGAGTTTCCACGTCAACTCTGGCTTTTTCTTTCTTCTTCCGATCGTGAATCTCAGCACTCAGCTTGTCAACCTACCGAGCATTGTTATGCAGAAAAGAAAAGCACATACAAGGCATATCACTTCATGACAGAATAATGCATTACTGATTATACAGTCAAAGAAAACTGAATATTGTGTAAAAAAGCATGCAACTGGACTTCAAGTAACTATGACTTCCAAAGGTTGACATTTCTGTATTATAAATCCTTGTTTTGAGTGGTCTCGTGTAATATTGTAATATTTATAGAAATTGATTTTGATATTCATGAGCTGTATGCCATACAAAATCTAAATCAAAACAAAAAGGTTTTGAATATTTCACTGCATTCGCAATGTATCTAGAATATATGAAAGTTTCAAATTTTGAATTATATTACAGCAGAAATGTAACTTTTAGATGGCTCTGTAGATGCTCTTTCATTTGGTGAACATTGACCTGTTTCCTCAGGTCCTCGTTGTAGCTTTCTGTGCTCCTCTGCAGCCTCTCAGACTGGTTCAGTTGTTTCTGTAACTTCACCAGTTCAGCTTGGCAGGTTTCCAGCTCCTGTTTCAATGACTCCACTTTCAGTCGAAGCTCTGCCACTTCAGGCTCTGGCCCCTTTTCGTCGCCGTCGGCATCGCAGGTCTCCATGGCCTTGGATAAGGAATCGACGATTAGCCTTAATGAACATTAACCCACTTAGAACAGGAAACCCTTTAGGGGTTTTTACCTTTAAGACAGGAACCCCTTTTGGGGTTCTTATTGCTATGTACAGCAGTGGTTCCCAAACTTTTCAGGTCAAGACCCAAAAGAGAAACTTTAGACGTTTGCCTGGGAACCAAACTAGTGAAAACAGCAGATCTACAAGCTCACAATGTAGCTTGTAGATCGTCTATTTTCACTACCTCTTAAATATTTGTTTTCTAATTTATGGAATTCCTTAGATTTTTCTTTTATTTATTAATGAAATTACTTAATTAGCTTTTTGGGTAATGTTTTATTTTAAATATTTTTTAAAATAAAACATTTAAAATATATTGTTTTTAAACAATGGGTTAATAATACTATTCCAAAGCATTGGTTCTCAACCTTTTCGGCCACAACCACCAAAAATAATATTTTTTTTTACCTGGGGAGCAGACCCCCCCAAAATAATCATATTTGAGTTGAGGCATAAGGCATTACATTTAATGACTTTGTTCCACGGATAAATATTGTGAAAAGTCGATGCGTTGTATGCTTATAGATCAGCTATTTTATTTTATTATTATATTTACAAGTAAATTGCACCTGTAGAGCGTACAATAAGACGACGTACTATAATGAATGACCATTCAGATTCAGATTCACTTTATTGGTCACTTAGATGCACTGGGTACATACATGTGAAAATCTTATGCTCGGAAGCTCCAGTACAATAAAAACATGATAATAAAAGCGTATAAAAACCTACAATAAAATACGTAATAAACACAAGGTAAGGCAATAATAATCAGTCCAATAAAGTGCATAGCGCAAAGTGCAAAGAGTTATTGCACATTCCTCACTTTGCATTTAAAAGTCTCATGGCCTGTGGGAAAAAGCTGTTCCTCAGCCTGGTGGTGCGTGCCTTGAGGATCTTTCATTTTGTCAGAGCTTCAGTTACTACTGCTGTTGCACTACAGCAATGAGTAATAATGACATATATCACATCATCAAATCATGTCACAATCAATCAATCAATCAATCAATGTCTAACGATAACAATGTTCAGATTGGTTGGTCCCAGAGATAAAACAACAACTTTTCAAATGGTCACCCGTGGCCTAATGCATACTACGTACATCGGGGGCTCTTGCAATCAACAAGGTTGAGAATCAATGCTTTAAGCTTAAACAGCCAAAAGCTGTTTCAAAGCAGCAGCAGTAGATGATGAATGGACTTGGAGGCTGTCTGGTCACACAGTCAGTCAGTGCATCACAACAACACTTCTTACCGAGGCTTGTTTTTCTCTCCTCCCTGCAGTGCGGCACTCGTTTTAATCTCCAGGGAAAATCCACCTGCAAGTTAAATAAATAAACATCATGTAACCACTCTGCATTCTCGACATATCCGAGAACATGTTTAGATGATATTGAGACAGTTACAATTATTATTATCACGTTAACAGTCCACCGTGTTCGCGACCACCATTTGCTAATTTTGCTATGAAGTTACGTCACAAGGGACGGAAGCGGAAACCAACAACATGCTATTCTTCCTCTGTTGTTGATGATGGCGCTTGCTAAACGATTTGAAGCGCAACACTGCCACCTACCGACCGGCAGATACCTTCTCTAAAACAGTGGTTCTCAAACTTTTTCATGTCAAGGAGCCACAAATTGACACTTATTAGCCCGTGGACCCCCATTTGAAAAGATATGCCAGGGACCCCCATAAGAGAAGATTTTTACAGTATAGTGATTCTCAACCATTTTAATGCCAAGGACCCCCAGTTTGACAATTAGGCTACAGACTCCCATTTAATGGCATTTCTATCTCTGGGACCCCAATTTATATTGTAAAATCAATGAATGAATGTAAAATGTAACTTTAAATGTGTACAAATGTAACCAAATGGACCCGTTCCATTTGTACATACCCATACCCTCCCTGGAATTCTCTCAAGGACCCCTGGGGGTCCCCGGACCTCACTTTGAGAACCACTACTGCTCTAAAAGACTATTCATCTCCAGAATTCCCTATTCCGACGTAGTGATCACCATCATTTATCTAATTGTATTTGTTTGCTATTGCCATTGTGGTATTTATGTTAATTGTAAGTAGTTTTATTAAAGGCATTTTAAATGTCCACCGTCCAATCTGTGATTCAGAGATGTAGCCCCCAGTGTATCTCTCTCTCTCGCACACACGCACACACAGGCAGGCAGGCATGCAGGCACGCATGCACGCACAATATTAACCAGTAAGATGCCCTAAGGGTGAGAAGCGCACATGGGCGCGCGTGCAGCCGTGCACGCATCTGCCTGGGTGACAGCAATAAGTTCAACAAAACTACCGACCCGACTTGTGTCTCCGATTTGACTCAATAAGTTCTCTGGACAACAAAAGATTTCCTTTCCTTTCACAGCAGGTCCAAGTGTTTTGATTGATTGATTGCTTGGTTGATTGAATACTTTATTAGCAGTTCGCATGGGAAAAGCACAGAACAGTAACAGTTCAGATACAAGGTCTACTAATAGGATTTACGTAAACCCAAGAAATCACTATGGCTTGTTTACATTGGGGTCCTTTTGTTCTCATTTCATTGAGTACATTGAGAGTTTCTTGGCCATTGTGCTGCTCCTGTATTGTCTCGCAAGTCGCAACTAATGCTCTAATAAATGAAGTAATAAATCATAGCTACTGATGGCTAAACTTTGATTTAGCCATGCCTTGCTTGCAACAGTGTGTAGGTTGTGTCACAGTGTCACAATCTATGTCGCCACTGGATGGCACTGCAATACATGTGATGTCAGTCATACAGGGCTTTACTGTTAGTGTAGTAGTAAATTAGCTGTTGTTTGTTGAAGAGCTCAGCACATCTCTGGGAGGATGTGGTCTATGTACAACTTCCTTGTTTTCATGTTGAAACAGGACTGTCAATCTTCATTTTGCATCTGCTGGTTGAATCCATTAGCTGCAGTGTTCTGACATCATACAGTGTCTTTCATCAGTTTTACAGCTAGACTACTATAATGTATTTCTTTTTAGGGCTGTCATCTCTGTTTTGTTTCTATAAAGAGTAGAAAGTGACTGGATATCATATCAGTGCTTTAAGTTCAAATCACACTTACTGACACGACAAGATAGGTGACAGAACATGAACTTGTAATGTAATGCGAAACTGTCAGTCACCGAATTCACCAGATACATTTGACCTCTCCCTGACCTGTTCCTTAATATGCACACATTCTCATACACTTTTTCTTTGGGTGATCAGCATTAACTTAAGCCCTTTTCCTTCTTGTCCTTGATCCCCATCCACCTTCTAACCACATATTTCTGTAGAATACCAAAACGCTCACCCTAAAACACAGTCACCCAGGGCACAAATCCAGCAACCTCAGAGTGGTCTTTACCTAGTATTCCTAAACATAACATCAGTAAACTATGCCTAAACCTAACCTTATTCCTAACCGTCCTTAACCTCTGTAAAACAGTGCCAAAACCTAACCCTATCCAAAACTTAACCTCAATAAAACTATGCCTAAACCTAAACGTATCCTCAGTAAAACAAATACAAGAATACAAGAACCGCCCCTGTCTGAGGTCGGCGGGAAGAAATGGGGGCGAGCATGTTTTGGGGTGAGCTGAGCGTTCTGGTTACCCGTACTTCTGTACTATTCTTTAGCAACTTTCAACCTCTGATAGCTCTCCTTGCTTGCGTAGGAGTTGGCTTGCCAAAGTATAGGCCCTCTCTGTCTGTACCTATTTCTGGACTTAGAGGAGGAAGTGCTGTTATGCAATGCTTCAGTTGAGGCATTGTTGTCCAATACTTTCAGGACGCCTTTCAGTCTCTACCTTGAGCAACGCACAGTGAGTCTCTGTTTTGCAGTGATGTAAAGTAACTAAGTACATCTACTTAAAGGGGAAGACCACCCATTTTCAATATTGAACTATGTCATTAATATACCTTAGAGGAGTTGTGTGGAAATAAAAAAAAAGTTCCCCCTCTTCTGTGTTGCTTAGAACTGGAGGATTGATTTTGGGGTTTGTATAGTAAATTACAACTTGATGACATCACACATTGTACTTTACAATACAAACCCCAAAATCAATCCTCCAGTTCTAGGCAACACAGAAGGGGGGGAACTTTTTTTGGAGCGGTGAAAGCGCTCCCAATAGACAGGTATGTCCGTGGGTGGCTATGTGGCTGGCTGGCTATGTCTGTAGCCTGGCAATACCTTGAGTGGCCACACAAGTTAAAGGAGGGGCGCACACACACACACACACACACACACACACACACACACACACACACACACACACACACACACACACACACACACACACACACACACACACAGACAGGGTATAGCTGCTCAGATTCACCGCTCCACTTCGAACCGAGGTTTGATTTTTCTATTTCCACACAACTCCTCTAAGTTATATTAATGACATATTTCAATATTGAAAATGGGTGGTCTTCCCCTTTAAGTATTTTCTGTACTTTTACTTCTACTCCACTAAATCTCAGAGGCAAATATTGTATTACTGCACTACAATCATTTGAAAACTTTAGTTACTAGTTACTTTGTAGATTTTGATTCTTATTACAAAACATACATTAACCACTTCAACCCTATATACATTTTGTCCATTTGAAAATAGACAATCTACAAGCTCACAAGTGCATTGTCAGCTTGTAGATCGGTTATTCTTTTACACATTTGAAAACTTGAAATGGGACAAAGTAAATGTTGAATTCTGGACTTGTAACAGAGTATTTCTACATTGCCGTATTGATACTTTTACTTAAGTAAGAAATGTGAGTACTTTTCCCACCAGTACTGTTGAACGTCTCTATGGGTTTGGGTGATCTACAGCCTGTACAGCGACACTGCATGGGGATGTTACATATGTTAATATTATTTATAGAAACGTTATGCAATGTTGTGTCTTCATGCTGTGTTGTTTACTCATACTTGGACATCGCAGTGAACTTTGTAGTTACTGTACATTACGGTATATCAGTGGTTCTCAACCTTTTCACGCCACAACCCCCAAAATAATCATAATCATATTTTAACTGGGGACCCCTCACCCTGACGAGCATTAAGAGTTGAGGCATTACATTTGGTATAACCAGGTTCTATTGTGAAAATAGCTTTTTAACAATTTCTTCCTCTAATATTTGACAATTTGGCACATTTTTAATTTGTTATTTTATAGGTTAAATTGTCACTTTAGAAATGTGCATACACCTCTATATACAATTAAACTTTATGTTGATTTGTTAACTGTTGAGTGAGAAAACAATGTTGCACATTAAGTTAATCATTTAGGGACCCCCCAAAATAATTTGGGGACCCCCCTGGGGGTCTCGACCCACAGGTTGAGAATCACTGCATTATATCAGGGCCAAGCTGTTGGGAAGACACTGTTATTGGACTGTTAACCACTTAAACTTTTATAGAATCCCCCAGGGGTCTATACTAGGAGTGGTGGAAAAAGTAGTCAAATCTTTTATGTAAAACTATCAATACTGCAATCAATGTAGAAGTACTCTGTTACAAGTAAAATTAATTTCCGAAAATCAGAAACACTCTTAGTAAAGTAAAATGTGTAAATGTTACTTCACACCACAGTCACCACTGTATACTACAAGGACCTTTGCCCAAAATCAGCTGATCTACAAGCTCACACTGTGTTGCCTGACTTACGTCCCAGAAAAGGGACGCTATAGGGTTCATGTGGTTAATTCAAGCTCACATTCAGAGTTCAGGCTACACACGGCATAGTGTCCTCTGTGACATCTGTGCTGAGAAAGACAGAATTCTACCAGAGTGTTGTCAACCAAGAGATACTTAATGATAAGGCGATGGTGGTGGTCTCATGGTTGCAGCAGATTTCTCCTGGCTCCAGTCACTTTGAAGTCTCTGTTTTCCCCATAATGTTTTGCAGATTTGACCAAACAGCGTTTGAAATCTGAGCCCCTTCTGTGTGTAGTTGTGCTTGAAATACAAAGAGGAACGTCAGAATCACTGCCAGAGCAGTAGCAGCACTCCCAGTGGTAATATTGGTGGTACTCTTAACCACTTAAAAACTCTATTCTTAGTAAAAGTCTGTGGTGGAAAAAGTACTTAAAGTGTCAAAAGTAAAAGGACTCATTGTGCAGAATGTCCCATTTCAAGTTTTCAAATCTATAAAGATCTTTTGAAAATTGCAGATCTACAAGCTCACAATGCATCGCAACACATTGTGAGCTTTTAGATCCTCTATTTACAAATGGCCAAAATGTACTGTACATAGTTTTGAAGGGGTTCGTTCATTCATGTATGTTTTGTAATAATAATCAAAATCTACAAAGTGACTACTAACTAAGTAACTAAAATTCTCAAATAAACGTAGTGGAGTAAAAATACAATATTTGGATCCGAGATGTAGTGGCGTAGAAGTAAAAGTATTGGAAATTGGAAATACTCAATTAAAGTACAAATACCTCAACATTTTACTTAAATACAGTACTTAAGTAAATGTACTTAGTTACTTTACACCATGGTAAAAATGGCCCTGAGCTACAAATGTAGCGTATTTTACTTGGAACGTTTTTTTCCGTCAACACCAAGTCTCTTTGCCAAAAACAGCAGATCTACTGTACAAGATCACAATGTGTCGCAACGCTGGTAGATCGGCTATTTTTGGCGAATGTTCTCCCCAGAATAGGCTGAGTGGTTAAAGAATTGTCCCTCGTGGAAAGAGGCATGTGCACAATGCACATGCACACTTACACACAGTTGCTTTTACTCTTGCCTATTCAACCTGTCCAAACAGTCTCCCTGTGTTGAGTCAACGACCACAGATTTGTAAAACACGATGCATCAATGCTGAGATGTACAGTATAGTACAATTAAGCTTAATAACTATAAATGTGTCTGAATATGGCAATAACATAATAGAATATACGGACCGGTTATGTAACATTGTGATCCCTAGCTACCATGTGTCCCTAAAAGGCACCCATGTAAATACAGATCTCAAGATTCAGATTCATAACATGTTTATTAATACGTTTATTTTCTTCATGTGTTGATGAGGGATCACAGATGGCACACATGGTCACATTGGTGAAGATTTATGAGATAACAGTAACTATAGGGCTGCAGCCTGCAACTATCGATTATATTCTTAGTTTTCATTCTATCAACTTGGATTCATAGAATAACTGTGAAGTGCGTTTTAGGCTATATTTATTATCGATGCAAACATTTTTTTTATAATCAATTTAAAAAAGAAAAATATAAACATATTTATTACTTTATTAAAAAGTATATATATATTTAATAATCAATTAGTTTGATTGACTGTTGCACCCCTCATAGTAACCCATAGTGTATTCCTCTGGTAAGCCTTTGGCGACTGTCATAAAAAAAGGACTAAAAATGTTTGCACAAAGGTTCAAGTGTGATCAACGCATTCCAGAGATAATCTATTTGAATAATGTGTACCTTATGATTCCTACCAGCATGTAATCAGAAACAAACATGAATCGCTCAAATTCCTCTCAGCCCAATCTCTACTGGACCCAGACAGTAAATAAGTGGAGAGAAGTTTGCCTCCGCCCTCTCTCTCTCTTTTCTCCTCTGTAATATGGAAACTTTGAGCCTGATTGAAGCACGTGTGTCTCTCCTCCACCTCAGTGGAAACTCAGGCGGAATCTGGCTCCTGAAAAGCCATTGCAAACCACACTCAAGATTCTCCAGCCTGTAGAATAACACAAGACAATACACAGGAAACACTTGCTAACATACTAATTCGACAACATTTATATCACATATTATGCTACGACTGTAGCATAATAAGAATGCTAGTATGTTCTACTCAAGTGCTGAGTCCCCTGTTTCTTGACTTAAAGTAGAAGCAAAATGGGTGCCCCGGTTTCTCACCATGTACTGTAAGGGTGCAGGCCATATAAATAAGGCTATAACCTTCTCACATCTGACCCTGTTTCGAGGCACCTTATTGCTCCGTCCTTTCCTATCTCACTGTATCTGTCTGAAATAATAAACAAAGCATACATACCAGAAATACATCTTTAAAAAATAAGTGCAAGCAAGATTACTTGTCGTAAATGATTCAACTAAAGGTACAAAAGTAACAGTTAGTTACATAATTGATCACTGTGAAAGGGCCTGTGTGGCTCTATTTCAATATGAATAGAATACGTCAGCCAAACTCTTTACATTTCAGTGATGCAAAGAGTGACCATCTTTTCTTAGAAATCTACTTATTAGTGAAAGTTCATGGAAAAAGCTGCTCAGTTACAGTAACTATTGTGATAAGTCACTTTCCATCCATCGTTTAAAATAACAAAAGAGCATTTATCTTGGTATTTACTGAATGTCGTTGGCATTTTGGGTGACATTAGTTATTCTACAGAACAGTCAAATCCTCAGGCACATCTATCAGGGAGATGAGACTGGTCTTTCCTCAAATATGTACAGTACAACAGTACCCTGTTTATTTGTATTTGACTCATACTACTGTGCATAGTGGACAACATACTTCTTGTCAGTCAAGCAAGGACTGCCCTGAAACATTAACTTAGGTAAATTGGATAACACACATACTTCAACGCAGGTGGATCTCCAGAGGCTATGTAACAGAACAGGTTACCCTTGTTCTGCCATTGGATGAGAGACGTACGTTTTAACAGTTAACCAGCCCGGGGCGGTAGGGGTTAAGCTCCGGCCCCACATTCCTAACCTCTCTCTGGGCTGTAAAACCACGGTGGAGCCCCACCAGTTCGGTTCCACTTCTCCTCCTCCTGTGTTTGTTTTCTCGCTCCCCCTCCTTCTACTTTTTAGAGTGGAACAGCAAGCCCAGGCCGGGAGATACCATTCTCGAACCCACAGGGGAGAGCAGCCTGACTGCATGCATCTGTTCAAGTCACAGGCTTCCTGTCTCTCCCCTCTTGTTCTCTGCTAGTGGACTGACTCAGAGGTGGACGGGGGCAGGGGAGAGAGAGAGAGAGAAGCATTTTGGAAGCCAGCTGATCAGAGGCAGAGCTGTGGTATTCTGCCTCAGAGACAGAAGGAGGAGAACAGAGCGTGACAGAGTTGGAGCGTTTAGTCATCCAAGAAAACACCCAGATTGAGCCTTGGCAGTGGGCGAAAATAGTGAAAGGAAATGGTGACTAATACGAAGAAGCAAATTACGTGGAGAACTATGAGAACAGTTGCTTCACTGGACATTTGAGGAACGAAAAGCCGAGAGGAGAAACAGATTTTCTGTTGGAAAAGAGTCTTGTTTTGGACACACAAGCGTGGAACCTGTGGAAGACTTCTTGAGACATGTCTTGGCTGTCCCCCGTGTCCTGGGCCAAGTGGACATGGACGGCGGTGCGAGGAGGAGAAGGAGAGGAGGATGAGGAGGAGGAGAGGCGGGAGGCTGGAGAAGAGGGTGGACGTGGAGAGACAGGAGGGGAGGAAGAGGAGGAGAGATCTCAAGGCTTTAGGCGAGTTCCATGCCAACAGTTGAGCCTCCGGACGACTGACTGTGTTGTTTTCATGCTGCTGACTGGAAGACAGACAGACTGAGAGAGTGTGTGGGTGTGTGTGTGTGTGTGTGTGGGGGGGGGGGGGGAGCTTTTCCACAAGTGGTGGGGTTTACTGTATGTAGTCAACATATTGTTGTTGTTAATTTAACTCTGAAAGTGTAAACATTTACTTGTAAGGGTCTGTGTAGAGGAAAAAGGAAAACAGACTGGGAGGCGACTGAGGCCGTTGAGAGATTTAAAAGAACAAACACATTTGTAGTACTGCTGCCCAATGGGACAACACATATTTATGGTTGTCACTTGACAATGTGATGTGGGATGGTGGGAACGTTTAGCAGAAAAAGCATCAAGGGTAGGTAGTGTCACTGCGGTGTGGTGATGGGCTCTGACGTGGAGAACAAACCAATGGAGAATGTTTTGCTATGCCTTGTTTCCTCATTTCTGTGGCTAGTAGGGAATAATGCACTCCAGCACTGACGGGTACAAAACAGTCTAATGATGTACATGCATGCACGCACAGAAGTACTGTATAGTTGACATAACGATCATGTCAGTTTCTGCTCAGTTTTTTTTTGTATCACAAAACGTACCTTTAGTTTCTGTTTCTTGCTTGAGAGGGTTAGTATAAAAGTCAGTCGGTTTACTTCTCCAACATCTGCTGTATTTAACACTTTGTTTACTTTAACGCTCTTGTGAGAGCACAGCCAAACACTACACTAATGCTAAATCAGGAAGTAACACGTATCCATTCTTATCAAATCAGCAGATCACAACTTACAGTATATACGTAACTCAGAAATGTATAACTTGTTTAATCTTTCTAAACAAGTTCATCTGGGCTGTGCAGAATCCTCGGCCTAAACATCAAGTTGTATATTGAAAGGAAACTGGCCAAATCCTAAATGCAATCTTACTTTCCCTTTCTGACACTGTGCTGGAAAACAAGACATAATGAGTTTTTGTCTTTCCTATGCAGCCCACAAAAAGTCTTGGAATTGGCTTACAAACTAAAATAGCAATAGTAATTTAGTTCCTGCTTTCATATTCTGGGAAGCCTCAGGGTCATGTTTTGTCTGGAAGGATGCGTATTTACACTTTCACTTTCTAAATTAAATTAAAATGGGGAAAACTTTTAGATCATTAGATTTGCTGGTATTTTCAAATGCCTTTAAACTACAACGAATGCTACCTGTACTCAATGTGTATCCTCAGGTAAAACTAAAGTAATGTAGTTTAAGTATCACCTCCACTCTTTGTGTTATTTTGTCTGAAGTCTCCCTCTCTCTGGTTCCTACAGCTCTGACTCGGAGGGCCACTTTGAGACCCCTGAAGCAGCCTCTCCAGTGCATTCCCCTCTGAAATCCCCAGGACAGCTGGAGGACAACATCCCTGATGCAGCCGCAACAGGTGAGACCACTGCTTAGTGTATGTTACACAAATGTACAACCAGTGTTGTATTGGTCGTGTCACGCGGGTAAACGAGCATGAGCACGCGCAGTCGCGCACGCCCATGCATCGGTTAGAAACAACCCCTAAGTTCACACCTCAGCAACGTTTACAAAAGCTGTAATGTCACACCAGGGTGATATAACAAAGGAACAAGCCTAGATGCATATCTACAGTCCATTGTCTGTTAGCTCCTGTAGTGTAGGTGTTAAGCAACGTGCGCGTGACACCATTTAAATAGAGTAGTACCCCCAAAGATAAATTCACCAGTACAACACTGTGTACGACCAATAAGAAACAAAGGAAAAAGCATGCTAATAAAGGTTAATTCAATGTTTCCTGAAGGTCTGTATGAACATAAAGAACTTCATTGCACTGAGCAGCAGACATTATATAATACCATCTTCACTGGCACGTTCTGCCTTCACGTGGAGAGCGACTGCCTCCTTGATGTTGCCATGGCAACAAGACAGTCTTTTGAAGTCCCTCTGGACAGAAAGTGCATGTGTATTTTTCATGTTGGGGGAATAGGGGTATATGCTCATTTGCACATTATTTGCATGTTTGCAGTGTCTGATTTCACGGCTCCGTTTTGGTTGGGTTTGTACACACTCTCAGGGTTAAACGAACGCTAAGGATTTTACGGTGTAAGTGGCCGTGCATACTGAGTTCTTCTTGGTTGTGATGATGCTGACAGCAGTGTCATTATTGTGAGCTGAATGGGTGGGAGGAGCCTGGAGAACAGAGTGTGGGAATGTCCTTTGGTCTGGAATTCAGCAGGTTAGACAAAAGCACAGGCTCAGTTGGCTTTTCCATTGGTCAATGGGACACATTGGGAGTCGGGACAGGTCAGATGCTTTCCGTTGGTCAATGGGACAGGTCAGAGTGCGGAGAAGAGTGACTGAAGGTGTTACTAGGGCTGTAACTATCAATTATTTTCGTAGGGATTATTATATCAATAACTTTTTCAATGAATCGAATAATTGAGAAGCACATTTTTATTTACTTAATTTTGTATTTATTAACAAATCGATTACCCATATAAGTGTCATATTACACTTTGTCGCAATATTAGTGAAAATAGCTGATCTGCAGTACAAGCTCACAACTCGAGGGACAACTGTGTACCATCTACCATGTCTATTCTGTATACTGCTACTTTCCAAGCTTGGAAGGTAATGGTAAACAGACTGTATGTAGTAAACCCAAGCAGAATTCAGAAGTACACGTTGTTAAAATCAATTGAGTAGGGAGGAGGAGGAGCAGAAGGTGGCGTTTCCTTCGCCTTCGACCACAAGCATCCCATCATGCAGCCGTGGAGAAGGAACTCTTGGCTGAGAAAAAGGCTGTTCTTGGCTGAGTGGAGCCAATGTGCCTCATGAAACTTCTTCTAATGTAAACATGCAGAAGGCTTTGTTTTGTCTGTGCCTATCCAAGGTCTCCATTACCCAGGCTATAATGTTGGACGACTAGTAAATGTTTTCTAGATGTAGATCTAAGTCGTGAGTTACTCCCACAACACCAGGGCACTGACAGCAGCAGCAGAGCTTAATTTGGTAATGTTGACAACTGTAATACTTTGTCCTAAACATTTAAGAAAGTGTAAACTCTAGTTAGCCAGATGTTGTCAGATGTATTATTAGAGGGTTTGATAGATTGATACAATAGATGAATAGAGGACTCGTTTTGGAGTTTGCCATTGCATTGCAACCTAATTTGGTTAATGTTAATTACTAAATGGGAATGCAAGCCACTGAAGCCAGTGAACCATGTGGCCCTAAGGTCAGGAGTCTATCTCCTGTTTCCTTAGCGTGAGGCAGCTTGGTATACCAGACAGTACATCTCCAGCCATGATACACAAGTACCGACCCTGGATATGACACTAGTCAAACACACTTAAACCCCACATGACCAAGATCCGCACCATGGGGGAGCGGGCCTTCTGTTCAGCTGCTCCTCGGCTGTGGAATGCCCTCCCTGACCATCTGAGAGCACCACAGTCTGTTGATGCTTTTAAAAACCTTTCATTTTAACAAGCCAATTGCCTACTTTTTACCAATGCCTTGTTTGTTTTTAAACCTTTGGTAAAACTCAGCCAGGGACTAAACCACAAACTCCCAGCCTCAGGGCAGACACTAAGGCCACTGAGCTACAGTAGTGCATATTGTAGTTGTGGCTAACCAAACTAGGTTTGGTTAGATTTAGGCGTGTGAATTTGCAAGCATTGATGAGTGACGCACCCTGCAGACAACTGCTCTGGCTCATCTACACCTAACACACCTATTATTCATTTGAATAGCTGCAGCTGTGTTTCATACGAGTCTGCAATGTTTTTACCATTCTGTAGTTTTTACCCGGTACTACAAAAATCTACCCTAAAATGTCCCTTTAACGACTTTCAACCTGTAAAATATCATACAGTATTCTACTCATTGTAGATCTGCCAATTATGCTACTTATTTTGGGCATTCATTTATAAATAAATATGAAATAGAGATACAAGATGGTCCGACAGCAACAATATAGTTCATGCAGTTCATGATCCAGAAACGAACAAATGAGAAACTGGCTTACAGTTTGGGCAAACATTGGCTCACACTGATATCACAGTGGACAATCCCTCATCAAATCACTAACATTTGTTTATCATAATACATTTTTAAAGAAAATGACACAGATGTGGAAGGATTCAATTTTTTACATCAAATGTCAACACAAGATCAACCTTTAATTGTAAACTAACAGAAGCCATGTTTGTCCTCATTTTGACCTCCCTCAGCATGTGAACACGTCTTCTGTCACTCACTCTCTCTCTCTGTCTCTCTCTGTCTCTCTCTCCCCCCTCTCTCGCTCTCTCTCTCACACACACACACACACACACACACACACACACACACACACACACACACACACACACACACACACACACACACACACACACACACACACACACACACACGTGTATGCATGCAGTGCTATAACACAATACTATATACAATGTATTGTGTTATAGATAGCATCAGTATTGTGACTAAATGGTTATGGAGATGCATGTGGATATAAATATATCAGGTTGTTGCTCATCTCCTAGCAACATGAATAATATTCCATGTACACTGTGAGCATGACAGTCATGCTAAAATATGTTGATATCTCCCAGAGCCCAGAGGGCACTGATTACATCATGACAGTCACTCAACACATTAACATTATCTGTCATTTTATCAAAATGCACTGTTTAACTGTCTTGGCCTTTACTGTCAAATAAAAACATCACCATGACAACAGGTGCTCTTGGACCAGTTGGCATGGTAGCAGCCTGCACTCAGAGAACCAATCAGTTGTCGCATACCCCTTGGTTTAGATTCCTATTGGGCAGATTACTAAGCAGGCAATATTAGTGAGAAAGGAATCTCCAATCCAATAAATATCCATGGCTCTAATAGTAATAATGCAAATAATGTATCTGCCTGTCCTTGACACATCTTGTCTCTGTTTTGTGTGTGTGTGTGTGTGTGTGTGTGTGTGTGTGTGTGTGTGTGTGTGTGTGTGTGTGTGTGTGTGTGTGTGTGTGTGTGTGTGTGTGTGTGTGTGTGTGTGTGTGTGTGTGTGTGTGTGTGTGTGTGTGTGTGTGTGTGTGTGTGTGTGTACGTGAAATGTGTCCTCTGCATTTAGCCATCATATAACTACCAGGAGTAGTGAGTGTCTGCCCTGAGGCCTGAGGCTTGAGTTATACTGTACCTAAGACTATTAAAACAATGGTAGTCAATACCTTCCTGCTTAGCACTCAGTATCAAAGGTTGAATTGGGGGTAATCCCTTGTGGCATACTTGTGTCATATCCTGGGGCTGTACTTTTGTATCATGGTGTGAATGTACTGGTATATGAAGCTGCCTCACGGATATAGGAGATAGGATCCTGACCTAAAGGCCACATGGCTCACTGGCTTACAATATGCATCCCCATTAGTAATTAACATGAA
>NC_137815.1:38272934-38307934 GCF_963921795.1 Nannobrachium achirus
GCCTCAGCGTTGAATTCAGACACGTAATGCATTTGTTCATGTTTTCTGATTGGTTAGGTGAGCATGTTTTCACATGTTTTCATGAAAAGAACATGATAAATGTCTATGCAACTACTGAAAACAACACTATTATTTTAATTCTGGTGAAAACTGTGACATTTCGAAGTGAATGTTGAAAACCGGGACATATTAGTGTTTTAGAGATATTTGTCAGTGCAAACATTACTAAGTGGCAAACAATGCGTCACTTTATACATTTTATGAATTCTTATTATTTTAGTCCTAGTCTCTGGCCTAGCATGTGCAGCTATCCTGCCTCATTTAGGCTCTTTGTTGTGGACGGTGTCGCACAGGGCTCTCGCCGTGTGCCATGAGCTGGCAGAGTTAACAGATGAGCAGATTAACAGCCTTGTGGCGACAGACTGACCGTTTTGTTGGGCCAGTTGTACTTCTCGAAGATCTCCTGCGAACGATCTTCCCCGCCATCTGTAAACATCATTATCATCTTATTGCAGCCGGCCCTCGGGGCGCTGCTCTCCTGTGGAACATGAGGGGAGGGAGAGAGAGAGAGAGAGAGAGAGAGAGAGAGAGAGAGAGAGAGAGAGAGAGAGAGAGAGAGGGAGGTGTGGAAAGGAAAAGAGACGTAGACAAGAGAAAGTATAGACAGAGACAGAAGAGGAGATTGAATATTCAGGAGACGCGGATAACATCGAAAATAATCGTTCCCCTTGAACTGTAATGTATACAGAGCACGCTGTTATGAAGAAAGGTGTGTTTGAATGGAGTCTTGTGTAGAGGTATAGTTATTCATGTATGTACCTATCTATATACATTCCAAAAGGCACCGTACTTCCTACATAAGGATAACATTGATCTATTTTTGGTCTGAAAATTGTCGCAGTACACTTTGTATACTGCATGCAAATGTATAAAGAGCAACTGCTTTCAAACATTTCTTGTTTTTTTTAATACATTTGTCCCTATACCCTTTTCCTATCGTTTAGACAATCACAATATTCCAGCCTTAAAAATTAAGTGTTATACATACAGTAAGTCATCATAAGTAGTGTCATAATGTACCGTATGTTTATAGCCAGCCGTTGGATAACGTTCAGGTTTAATTTACATCTGGCTGCCTGGCAACCCCCCCACACACGTCACAGCTGCCATTGATATGCATGCCAGCGTCATTCTGACAAGGTTCTAATAGAGATAAATAATAATGCTACAAATTACACATTCTTCATTGTGCTTCTGTCACCGAACGTGGGAGTGAGTTTGCCGCAATCATCCGATTGCAGACAGATTAAAATGATCTGATCAGGGGACCCTTCAGGGGGCCTGCCGCCCTTGAGGGGGTTCCATTCCAGGGGGTCCCCAGCAAAATGTGTTAATACATAGTCACGATCATTCAAACCCCTTTATCCATATTTTATATGTTGGCCATTAAAAAAACAAACAGATGTACAAGTGACCCACTGTGAGTTTGTACATCTGTTATTTAAGAATATTTTGGGAAAATCTTGAAAATGTTTTTACTCTTTTGGTGGTCACTGGCACAAAATATTTTCAGATGGGGTTCCGCGGCCAAATCTATATCAATTTTTGGGTCCTTGGCACGAAAAGGTTTGATAACTACAGTATACTGGCCTAATACATAGCCTGTATATATATATATATATATATATATATATATGTTTTTATTTTTATTTTTATTTTTTAAGGTTGAAAAATCACTGGTGTAGTAGCAGTTTCCAAAATCGGGATCAGCATCCAAAAATCAGGCATCGGTCGGGCTCTACTTTATTTCTCATTGCGGTGGTGGGTGTGTGGTGATGGGTAGGGGGCTTTGGGCTCCTGGCTCCATGCCTCTGGGAGCCCACCAGAGGAATACCAAGTGTCTGTGGCCCGCTCTTCTCTGGGCTGCGCTCATCAATCATCCCATCAACGCCCATTAGGGTGGCAGCCTCCTAAAATACACAGCAGCAGACGGGCGCCGCCGAGGCAGCACCTGTGTCGGCAGCCACATGGGCACCCCACCACCGACCAGAACCAACCAGGTACATTTACTCGAGTACTGCACGATATATAGACCAGAGGACCCGATTCTACAAAAGTCTTTTTGTAGAATCTAAATGTCTTTTGTTTTCTGAAAAACGTATGTTTCTAGATCAGAGGTTCTCAAAGATGTTTTTAAATCAAAGACGCCCAGAAATATATGTATTTGGCCGCGTACCCATCTCTAAATATGTTGTTCCAGGGACCTAGTGCCGCGCTATGAGCTTGTAGATCAGGTATTTTTGAATAGCTAAAGTATAAAATAATGGTTAAAGTGGTTAAAAGTGACACAGATGCTTTCCAGGTCTGTGCTTTAGATAGCATTTTGTTTAGACAGATGCCAGGTTCATTGTTTACCTGGTATCCTAATAGTTTCAATGTACAGAGTATTACTTTGACAGTGTATTGTTTAGACTGATGCTATGTTCTTGATTTACTGTGATCCTAGTTTACTGAGGCACTACCACTGTCTCTGCATTTAATGTACTTTATGTGTATGTTTTTTTTTTTTTTTTAAGATTCGTTTTTGGGCTTTTATGCCTTTATTGCAGGGGTTTTCAAAGTGGGTGACGGGGCACCCTGGGGTGCCGTGACGGCAGTCCAGAGGTGCCGCGAGATAATTGGATAATATTTGGAATTTATTTGAACACTTGAAAAAATATTTAGTATCATTTTAAACTTGAAGTACAAAGTTATTTTCAGTCAGTTCTAACCAAAATGGCTATTATCTCAATGTTTTCCTCGCAATATGATCACTAACATATCTTCACTGTCGGGCAGAAACCTTGTAAAGTTTCAAATGTGTACGTCTTTTGGTAAAGCAAAGCCCTGCTTCATCATACAAGACTGTCGCACAAAACTAGTGAAAACAGCTGATCTACAAACACGCGAGAAGATCAGCTGTTTTCACTAGTTTCATTTTCATTTTATAGATGATAAATACAAAACGAACGGTTTTGGACATACAAGGTTTCCACCCGACAACGACGATATGCTATAAATATAAGGTGCTGGGAGTGAAACCTATAATGTAGGGGTGCCTCGGATTAAAAAGTTCGGGAACCCCTGCTTTATTGGATAGGACAGTAGACTGACGGGAAATGGGGGGAGAGATGGGGAGACATGCAGCAAAGGACATCCGGATCGGGAATCGAAACAGCGCCGCCGCCAGGCATCCA
Organism: Nannobrachium achirus; assembly: GCF_963921795.1. Classification (NCBI taxonomy): domain Eukaryota; kingdom Metazoa; phylum Chordata; class Actinopteri; order Myctophiformes; family Myctophidae; genus Nannobrachium; species Nannobrachium achirus. The sequence continues at coordinate 38,276,171 of NC_137815.1, forward strand.
TGCCTATGTGGCAGTGCCTAAGTGGTATGCGCCTGGACCAGTACACCAGCGGGCGCTCCCAGTATGTGTATGTTTACTTTGCTTATTGTAAGTCGCTCGGGTTAAGGGCGTTTGCTAAATGCCTAGATTGTAAATTGCAACTTATAATTTTGTGCTACTTTGACATTACTTGATCATTTCTATTTTTCAATAGTTTATCTTCTGCTACTCCACTACATCTCAGAGGCAAACGTTGTACTTCTCACTCCACAAAAATGTGTGGATATTAATGCCGTTGCCGATACTGTTGTGCTTTTACTCAAGACAAGTATAATTTTCAATGCAGCCCTTTCTCTTGAAACAGAGAATTTCTACATTGTGGTATTGATACTTTTACTTGAGTAAAATTCTTCCACCACTAACACTCTCTACACAGCAAACATCACTTCTAAACAGGCATGCAGCCAACACCTCCGCCATTCTGGAAGCCTCTAAAGTGAAGCCGGTTCATTCCATGTCAGCACCACTTCATCATTGTTAATTCACAAAATCCAGAGTGCTAATTTAACTCTGAAACAGTGTACAAAGTGGACCGTTGCAAAGTAATTAGGTATGATTGTATCTTTGACAGATTTGTTAATTCCCTGCATTTCCCTGTGAATACTTATTTTTTTCTGCTGATAGTGTGCCAGCTCTGTTTCTTTTATTTGTTCCGTGCTAATTTGCATATTGTTGTGCTATGTATACCTGAACTGAAGCACAATGTTGTTTATGAAGAATGCAGATGCAATTAGTTTTGCATTTCATAGAGGAAACTTTTATTAATACCAGCAGCAATTCCCAATGCTTCTCTAAATGAGCAAGAAAACATTTCTGCCTCCTTTTATTAACATTTAATTGAGTTTGACCAATGTCAACTTTATTGTCTGTTATCGATATTTACAGATATCGGCTGACACCAATATGTGGCCGATATACAATATGTATCTGTGCAAATGAAACGTTTAATGTAGGAACATTCAATGTTTTATTTGCATTTGAAGACAGCTTCTACTTGTACATGTAGTGTACTGTACATACAATAACTGTTATTGTTTTCTTACTATATCATTGTTATTGTTCATTATTGCTGCTACAAGGCTGAGGAATCAAACCCTAAGGGTGTATTGACCTACAGTTCAAGAGTTAAGTGCTGAAAGGAGAAGCATGGTTCTTACATTGAGAAGCTGCTCAAAGGCAAACGTGAAGCCAGTCTTATAGTCTGTGGTCCCTTTGGCTTGCATGTGAGACACAGCCTCCTTGAAGATCTTCTTGTTACGAATGTTGGCTTGAACCAACGTCTTGAAGCAGGGGACCACAGCGTCTGCCTTCTCATTGAACTGGATTGGGAACAAAGACAAACACAGACAAAAACACAGACAAAAACACAAACAGAAAAAACATGACTCACACTGAGGTTTGACAAGCCTCAAAATATGGAGTTTTATGAATTTAAACGTTCCCCCCTATTGTTATGTATTTGATTTTCAGTGTTCTGACTTCCTCCCCTTTTCTCCTTCTCTCTCTCTTCCTCTCCCATCTTCTGTCTTTCTCCCTCCCTCTCTTCTTGATTGATTAGAGTATTTCTATATTGCAATAATGATATTTTTACTTAACTCATTTAGTGCCTGCCATTTTACCACTAGAGGGTGCCGAAAGTGCCAGGCATTTTCCCATAGAGATATGCTGGTATATGCAGAAGCCCTGCAGCCATGACTTGCCTGGACACTTTCCTTTGTGCATGTACAGGAAGAGGATGAAGTTAGCTTGAAGTTAGCTATTGGCTACCAAGCATTTTAGAAGCCTTATTTTCGTCAACTTAGCCATGATTAACCCTTGCACACCTCATGCATGGGAAAAAAACAGAGAAGAATGAGCTCTAAAAAATCCAATGCAATCCTGGATTGCATTGGGGTGGATTTGTGCAGTTTGTTCACAGCTTTCAAACAAAAAAAACCGATTGGAAATCCGTTCAGGCATTCTTGAGATAATAGCCATTATGTTTTACACTGTTGTGAGCTTGGAGGTCTGCTACCTGAGTTGTATGGGGGTTGTATGGGGGTGGAACATGCAAAATCGCGATTGAAATCATGTTCACTAGATTTGATGGGGTCCAAAAAAAAATTAAAGGCCCGCTGACACGCCCCGAAATTATAATAGTATGATACAGTAGGTCACGTGGTCTCTCTGAAAACGGTCTGAAATAGTCTAAAACTCATGTCAGTGTAATCTGCCCCTCTCCCCCCAACAACAGCTGACCAGTACAGTAAGTAGTCTAAGTACAGTCAATTAATTTGATTGGCTTATAATTTTTTCACAATGACATCATAAACATATTAACTAATATTTTAAGATAACTTTTTAAAGTGACAGTACCCCTTTCGCTGCACCTGTCTCCCTCACCCCCCTCTCTCGCAGTATGTATGTACTGTATGTGCGGTGCATTGAAGCAGGAACGGTCCCTTGGACGTGGCGTGTAGATGTGGCTGCCCCCGTGCCTCCGCGGCTGGCAGTAAACACAGCTAATTACAACCTTCCACACAAAGAACAGGTGCAACCTGGAAATGCCACTGGAAACCATTGAACAGAAACCCTCGCCAAGGTAATATCATCTGTCTCATCTCATACACAGCATTAGTCTACGAGTGTGTGTGTGTGTGTGTGTGTGTGTGTGTGTGTGTGTGTGTGTGTGTGTGTGTGTGTGTGCGTGTGCGTGTGTGTGTGTTGCCTCCAGTATGCGGTGGCGTTGGGAATGGATGATTAGAAGCCATGTCTGTAACACCTAGCGTTCAAACATCGTTTCTTGTTGAAGGTCAACTTCAAAATCAGTTGACATTTTCAGGACGGAATGATGTAAAACGTGTGTGTGTGGGTGTGTGTGTGAAAAGCTGACATTTCTCATGGGGGGGTTTGTGTTGCTTTATATTCAAATTGGTTGGAGAGCACATTCGCCCGGGCTGAACTATTCAAAGTCAGATCAATATGGATGTTTGTCAGAATAACCTAATGTCAAACTCCAGCCTCCAAGTGTTGTCATATACACAAAAGGAAGCTGCGGTCTGCATCCCCAGGGTTAGTTTAACTTACAAATATATTCATAGGCCGTGTTGTTAAGATTTTGCGATAGAAATAAGCAACCAGGTATATAAAAAACACCTTTGTTTTTACCTCTTTGAACCTATATAGTAGAAAATAGACAACCCACTGTACAAGGTTAGTTTTGAAAATCTAATAGAAAAGCTCAGATCTGCTTTTTCATAAAAGTTAAAATGTGGAATATTTTTGGAACATTTTAACAACACAAATCTTGTCTTGGGGTCCCTGGCACAAAATATTTTCAGATGGGGTTCCGCTGAGAAAATAATTTGGGGTCCCTGATCTGAAAACGATTGAGAATTAGCAAGCAGGCCCAAAATGGTCTAAAATGGTCTAAAATGTTTGTTTTATATCTGTAAGCTGAATGCTGTCATTATCCATCTTGCTTGGTGACGGTACTTTTTTCCCTTTAGAGACGCTCCGAGCCAGGCCCCGCTTTACAATAATGCTAACTGCATGAGTGCTGCCTTAGGGACGTGACTCAGGGAAATACATGGGAAATGGACTACATTTATAATAAATAAATGAATAAATAAATATTTACCGGTACATAAATAACGCGCCTTATGCCACAGAAGTGATGTGAAGTGTAGCGTGACATCTAAAGGCTGAATGTTGTCTATAGCAGTGGTTCTCAAACCTTTTTGTCTGCAGTACCCCCTTATACTGATTTCTGAAGTCAAGTACCCCCTTCCCCTGACTACAGCATTTTGCTTAGAAAAATTGACATCAAAAGTCCAGTTCCAATGCCCATATGTTCAAAATAAAACAGCATAATGGCAAATAAACATTGCTTTCTATTCAATAACAATGTACTAGTCAAGGTATCCAACTAATTGTTGTAAGGTATTCGTGTTCAGTTTGAAAGGAATCAAGAAGCTAATCCTAGGAGCGGCAGGTTAACACAAAGGTGGCCAGGGTCAAATAGAATCTGTTAATCTGTATACAATCTATTAATACAGTATACTGTAGTGTAAAGTAGGCTACATGTGTACAATAGCCTGTGGTCACAATCCAGCCAGGCAGTGCAATATTAGTAGTCAATCTCAGAAAACTACATTATACTTAGTTCATTATGCCATAAATCGTCTAAAGCCTGATTTACAGTTTATAGTTGCACGCTGGGGTGTAAATTAGGAGTTCACAAACTCAATTCTCTGTGATGTAAACACCACTAATCTAGAAATTAGCTAAAATGCTAAATGTTTTTCTCCCCTTTACTGCAGCGGTCAATAAACGCTCAGCAATGACCTTGAATCCTTGCATCCCTATTCTGAAAATGTGAATATTAGGAAAAGAATATGCAGTACAATCTACAAGCTCACAAGCCTGCGGAATGAGGAGCATTGTGAGCTTGTAGATTGGCTATTTTCAGTAAAAAGACTTGTTGTAGAGGGGAAAAAGAGGGGCCTAGTATTGACTCCTGGGAGACCCCATTCAACAAAGTATAAGGGGTTTAAGAGGCTAATGTTACACACGCACAAAATAGTACAGCAGTTCACATTTAGCATGTGATGCATACAGGAATGTTTTCTGTCCTTATTTCCTCTTTCCTTAAGCCCTTACTTTCTACAGTATATTGTTGCTGTCGGGTGGAAACCTTTTATGTCCAAAACCATCCTTTTTTATTATTAGTCATAACACATTTTAAAATAGTGGAAATAGCAGATCTACAAGCTCACACCACGTCGCAGCGCAACCGCGTTGTGAGCTTGTAGATCGGCTATTTTAATTAGCCACAATGTTTGCATCACTCTTGTATGATGAGGCAGGGTATTAATTTAGGGAAAAAACATTAACATTTGAAACATGGAGATACCAGGTTTCTGCACTTACTTTCTATATACCGTAGGGGTGAAAATCAGTTGCGTTAGATTAGCACGCTCATTTCTTGCTCTTAGAGCCAGGATTTAAAGGCATACACTGACTAAGAGCAATGGATTATCGGGGGGATTACTGAAGAAAGTCTCTGCACAGGGTTACCACGCAACTCTGGTCTGTGTGGGTGTGTGTGTGTGTGTGTGTGCGCGCGCGCGCGTGCGTGCGTCTGTGTATGGGTATTTCTCGGTCCCATACACAGCAGAATAATACGACATCCTCCTAATCATTACTCCTAATAGAAAGCTTGGTAATCAACAGCGGGTGAACACACGCACACACCACTGAAACGGGAAGCAGGCTGACGCAACGACGTGGCCGACAATGGAGTACTGAAATCTGACGTGGAAACACCACACCTTACCTGGGTTATAAAGACATTGTCACATTCAAAATCCAGGCGTTCTGTCAGGGACGTGGCTCTGTATCGCTTGTGACAGTGATTCCAAACATGTGGGCCGGGACAAGTGCAAGTGGGCCCCCGAATAATTGGCGTAACACTAGGATTTTAATGATAATCCTAGTATATATATATGTATATGTATATATGTATACAGTATATATATATATAAAATGTGGCCAATAGTGACAGCCGCCCCATCGCACTCACCCTGGCCACGTTAACGTAGTCATCATCCGTCAGCGTGTCCAACATCTCCATCACGGAGGTCTTCATCAGCTTCAAGGTGAGACCACTGACACTCCCACTCCTGGAGGACACATCACCATCACCATCATCATCATCATCATCATCATCATCAACACCACCTCTGAGCAGCAACTGCTGTGGTGTACAATTAGAGATCTCATGTACACACTGTACCTACCAGTTGGATTATGCTATTGTGTACACAGTATATTTAGATATCTTTCCTTTTTGCCTGTCCTCGACATGTTTGTCCGTTTTCTTTCTATTCTCCTTCATGCTCTCGCTGCCCCCTCCTCCCCCCGCCCACTTCTTTTTCTTTTCTCTTCCTGAAAATAACAAAACTACTGTAATTTCACGTACCACAGTAGTGACATTGCAAGAGGGGCCCCAAATCATTCAAGACCTTATGGATACCATCATATTCCTACTAATAAACAACCAAATGCTTGTCTGTTACATCCCTGATACTGCCGCCTGTACTGCACATGCGTTTCCGCCATGGTAACAGCTGCATGCTGAAACAGTGCCCAAATCTGGAGATGACTGACATCATTGATACGTCTGGGTTCTCCAACATTTAAATACTTCTGAGACTCCTAGCACATCAAATTACTTTAATTTTGTATTGCTCATTCTTTGCACACAAAGATTTGGCGGCCCCCCTGTAGTAACTCTGAGGACCCCCTAGGGGTCCCGGACCCCCTGCTAGACCGAAACAACAAAATCAGCATAGTGTTTCAAGCTCCTTTTCTCCCTGCAGTACACTTCGTCGCAATGACGAATAGCTACATCTATTTGAGCTATTCTTGAAACATTTCGCCTATGAAATAGGGATGCCAAGTTGAAGGTGGTTTAATGAGGCAGCTAAAGCTGCTTCGTAACAGGTCGGGGGAGGTGGCATATGTGCCCAGAAAAAAACACACCACACAACCCTTTAATCTGTTGACCCAGTTGCAGTCAATCTAGGTATTCACACAGAGGGATGTGTGTATTGTATGTTGTGTAGACAATAGCAGCTGGCTGACTGACTGTGTGAGATTAACATGAATGTAAGGTTGTATGGGGCAGAGAGATTTGCCTTCTGATCAGATTTCCCTCAAACCAACAGGTGGCACTGGTGCCCTTTGATGAGAAGGAAGGGACCCTGCATTCTAACCAGAGAGACCCTTATGGAGGAGACGGAGCGGGGAGAGATGGGGAGAAAAGAGAGAGAGAGAGAGAGAGAGAGAGAGAGAGAGAGAGAGAGAGAGAGAGAGAGAGAGAGAGAGAGAGAGAGAGAGAGAGAGAGAGAGATACTCACACATCCATGATAATGTCCTAAGGAGATGTTAATGTTATTTATGTACATCAATGCGTGTCGTTTTGTGTAAGGGAACCTTGATTGTCTTTTTAACCTTCTATCTATCTATGTTGCAAGCGATTACATACATCAAATCAAAGAGAGAGAGAGAGAGAGAGAGAGAGAGAGAGAGAGAGAGAGAGAGAGAGAGAGATACTCACACATCCACGATGATTATCATGTCTTTTGGGGATGACGCTCCTTGGATGTACCTGTTCAAAACAAAAAGACAAAAGAGTTCATTGTTTGTTCCCGATAAATCATCTTTGTCAAGGAGAATGGATTCCAAAAAGTTTACAATAAGCAGAGCCATGATAATATGGTGCCATATTCTGAGCCCACCAAAGCTACAGAATTCTGAAATGGCTTATGAGCTTAGAAGAGTTTGATATGTTGTGCTGTGTAATTCAGACAGACTGGGGACAGACCTCAACACAAAGCCTCCTCCTCCTCTCTGTCGAACAACCATACAATAGCCCTTCTTATCTGTAAATAAAGAACCAAGCCAAACTAATTGCCTCGCTGGATCTGCTCATCTACATAAATAATGTCTGACCAAAATGTACAATAATAGGGTATTCCTGTCATCCTGGCCTACGATGGGCTTAAACCCCCAGTGATGGCTTAATGAGCTGAGATGATTCAAGGAGTCAGTTGTAGCTTCGCTAGCCAGACTATATCACTGCGTGGATATAAGTCTGGTACTTCTATATGGAAGTTTTTTCCCCCCCAAGGGGCAGATAAAAAAATTTACACAATTGGTTAGACCAGACCAATACTGGGCCCTGATAGGTCACCCAGCTCTTCGGGGTGAGGAAATGGATTCACAATTGAGCGGGGCCAGACCCAAATCCCAATAAAACGGAACCTCACCCGACAGCAGCCTTTTGGTTTGGACATTCAAATTATCGAACGTGTCAGGAACGTTTCCCTGTGCCCAGCCGAGTGGCAAAATGTTTGTTTGAAACAGCCACACTACATAGTTAAAATATGGAGAGGTTTCTGCCCGACAGCGAAACGAAAAGAAAAGCTGAAATATGGAGATACAAGGTTTGTGGCCGTGGGCGGCGCTATATTTAGTCGGCCTGTGCTATATGTAAACATGTCAGCTATAGCAGAGTTGAGCGGAGAGGAGCTGACCTGTGTGCTTATGCAGCCAGAGCTGATGCTCTTCCTCTCTAATGAGTCATCAGTGGGACGGACTGCATCAGAAGCGTTGTTTACTCTGGCCAGGAATTTAATGTCAGGGAGGGAAAACCAGATGCTTAAGACCATTAACGCTACTGTCGACTGTCGAGCAGTGTGTGTGTGTGTGTGTGTGTGTGTGTGTGTGTGTGTGTGTGTGTGTGTGTGTGTGTGTGTGTGTGTGTGTGTGTGTGCGTACACTTTACAATTTAGGCATTTAGCAGACACTCTTAACCAGAGCAACTTAAAATAAGCAAAGGTGAACACATACATCAAATGGAGAGACAGGGTAGTGTCTCGGTACACTAGGCAAAAAGAACTTAGCGTCAGTCTAAACAATATACGAAAATATGACAAAATATGAATCTGCATTGCAACTTGTGTGGAATGCAAAGCAAGAAGCCCCGGCTATAGAACCTCTTTGTATCATGCGGGGAAGATATTAAAGGGCAACTCCACACTAAATAACATCTATGCCCATTTTCCTACAGAAATGCCCTTGTCGTCCAGTTTCCCCAGGAGAACCCAGCAGCCCTCATAGCATAGAGTGGAGCCCATAAGCCTATCGCTTTTACACTATTTGTTGCGCTCAAAAGTGTTTTTATCAATCTGTAATTAGTTGTCATTACACACGCATCCATGCCATTGTTGTCCCACACGAGCCGCCACACTCTGCTAAACAGATGTTAGGATAGGATACCAAGTAAATAATGAACCTAGCATCTGTGTAAAAAAAACAAGTAATGTATGTAGGATTACTATGCTTGAGAGCCAAAATGTCAGAAAGTAGGCTATAGTAGAGTTTGAGAAATATTGACATTGTAAGGACAATGCCATGGTCCTCAAAAGAGAAATGGTTGATTTCAATGGTTAAATCTACAAGCTTACGGCGCATAGAGCTTGTAGATCGGCTATCGTCGGTGCGCAACAGTGCATAACACTGCCAAATTGTAGTAATACCAACTTGCGTGCGTGTGTGTGTGTGTGTGTGTGTGTGTGTGTGTGTGTGTGTGTGTGTGTGTGTGTGTGTGTGTGTGTGTGTGTGTGTGTGTGTGTGTGTGTGTGTGTGCGTGCGTGCGTGTCTGTGACTGCATTTGCGTGTGTGGGCTGCCATGGCTGTGTCAGGCAGAGAGGTGGCACACAATGAACCTCGGGAGGCTGGACTACTTGTTCCCTATGAGAGGCACAGCCACGCAGTGCAGTGCAGGCTGCCCAGGGTTGATAGAGGATGACATACAGTGTAGGGGCAAAATGGAAGAAATCCCCCTCCTTCCTCCCCAGCAGCAATTAAATTCACATTTACGCCCAATTCAAAGAGAGAGAGGAGATTGATGGGGATTACAAACCTCTCTATAGTGCAACGGGGGGCGGAGGAGGGAGGGAGGGAGGGGTGTCCTATAATGTGAATAGTAGTTTGACATTCTTAGGAGCGGAACAGGCGAGCGGTTAGCAGTTGGTGGAAAGTAAGTAAGTAGCCTACATTTACTCAAGTAGTCTACAGTACTTAAGTAGCCCAAGTAGCCTAAAATTTTGAGGGACTTTTACTTTACTTGAGGATTTCCATATTTCAATCGACCAGGGGTCTTCAACAGGGGGTCTGGGACCCCTAGGGGGTCCTCAGAGTTAGTACAGGGGGTCCTCCAAATCCTTGTGGGATAGAAACCTTTTTTCTCCTTTTTTATATTAACCACTTGAACCCTAGCATCCATATTCTGAGAGCATTAGCCAAAAATAGCAGATCTACAAGCTCACAACGCCTCGCAGCGCAAGAGGTTTGGTGTAGAGGGGGAAAAGACCAGACTAAGTACAGAGTGAAAGCTTACGTAGTATTGACGGTTCAAGTGGTTAAATATCTAAAAACACAAATTGACATGAATCCAAAATATACGGATGATTGTGCCGTCAAATGATGAAACGTTGAAAACCCCTGGTTTAGACTTCTACTCCACCACATCTCAGGCAAATATTTTACTTTTACCCACAATTATTGGACAGCTTTAGTTACAAGTTACTTTGCAGATTGAGAGTATTATTATAAAATGTATATTCACCACTTACTGTAAGCTTGTTATACTTTTGCTGTTCGAAAATAGCCGATATACTGTAGAAGCTCACAAGGTGTACTCATGGTCAATGCCTTGGGAGCTTGTAGATCTGCTATTTTCAAAAAGGTTTGACCAATCATTGTAATTACACCTTGGTTCCATAATTATATATATATATATATATATTTTTTTAAGATTTGTTTTTGGGCTTTTTATGCCTTTATTGATAGGACAGTAGACTGACAGGAAATGGGGAGAGAGATGGGGAATGACATAAAGGTCGTCCGGATCGGGAATCGAACCGGCGACGCCAGCAGGCATCATAGCCTAGTATGTGGTATGCGCCTTGACCACCAGGCCAGCGGGCGCCCCCCATAATTATATCTTGATGCCAATATATTTGTGCTTTTACAAAAAAGAAAAACGTGTAAAAGAGTATTTTTATATTGTGGTACACTTCTACTCCAATACCTCTCAGATGCAAATATTTGACTGATGTCTCCACTACAATTATTGAACAGCGTTGGCTAGTAGTTACTTTGCAGCTTGAGCGGTCTTAAAGGGATAGTTCACTCCCCAAATGCATTTTATTCTCTCGATTACTCACCCCATGGAGACGCGAATTCATGGATATTTGTAGTTTTTGTCGCATTCCAAAGCCAATAATTTGAGGAGACTCTTTGTGTCTCCATAGGGAACCACTGCTGGTCATCAAATTATTGGCTTTATAGGAATCCTTGAAAAACGAAAACATGTCCATGAATTCAAGTCTCCACAGGGTGAGTAATCGAAGAAAAAGTTATTTTGGTGGTGAACTATCCCTTTAAGGCAGGCGGCAGAGCAATCATCTCTCTGCTGGTTATCAGCGTGGAGAGAAGCCAGCTGCCTCCAGGCCAGAGCGCTTTCTTAAGCTGAGCCAAAGCTATATGGATGTTGAGGGAGGGTCCCAGAAGTCCCTCCGTGCTTCCTATGTTTGGCAGGCGCCACTCCAACCTGCAGCGCGACCCCTGACCCCCACGTGGTGCAGTGCTGTCCCGCGACACTCTGCCTTAGCTGTGTGTCTACAGGCCATAGGACTGTCAAAAAATACCACCATGGTATCAACAGTGGCGTCAGTTCAGCAAAAGCTAAGGTATGGCAACATGACTAGTGTCTTGCACGCGTGCACTGTGCAATGCATTGGACACTGACACGGCCACTGACGTATGAGTACCCGAAGTTCACAGAATGCATTGGAGTCTATTGGAGTATTTGTCACTATTTCGAGTTCAATGAACCACGTGACCGGCGCTGTTTTCTGCCCCCACACTTGCACAACTCTCTGATAAATAGCTCTGGAACAGACGTACTGTAGTATAGTAGTTCCAGTTCATCTGTATCACAATGAAATATTTTTTTCTTCAAGGTTTTTAAGAACAAATACAACGTGATTTCCTTAACCTTATTTTCAAAGGTATTCCAGCATGGACCGATATACTTTAAGTTCCATATTTATCACAACGACATCAATAAACTGCACTATACCATCACGGCCCACATGGTTTGAGACTCACTGGAATAGAGAGCATGTCAAAGACAGATAAGGAACAATTTAAGAGAACAGAGCACGTTCAAAAACAGACGTTTAGAGACAACAGACACGTAATACAAAATCCAGTTAAAGGAAATAGCAATTGCAATTTCATCAGAGCTTGGAACCGTCTGCACTGAATCTGAATTTGGGTCCTACTCATCTAAAAGCCGCCTGAAAACCCCGGAGAGAGAGAGAGAGAGAACCCCGCCACAGTAGCCAGCGCCGCTTTGCAAAAGGTCGATTAACTGTGCATGTCCGCAGTGAGCGTGCGGGCAAAGTGTATGTTTGAGAGGGCAGGGTGGGGCGGGAGGCAGAATCCAATTATTTCCAATAATAAAGAATGCCACATCAAAGGTAGAACTTCCACCGCTTCTCCATAACTGTGTGGCATATGAAATCAGGTCTGGTGGCCGTGTAGCATATTGGCGTGACTTTTCTGAAATTTAATGGGTTTGAGAAAGTAGGCATTGATGCGGGACGAGAGAACTCAGTCAAAGTTGTGACACCCTCCGTCTGGGGCCCCTCGGGGGCCCCCGTTGGACAGCAGGGACCTGGTCTGATCTGGTTGGTGGAGAAAAGGCTGATGCCTGGAGCCTAGCTGGAGGTTTTCATTAACTTGACTGGGCAGTCTATTCCTCCCTGTGCAGAATAGGTGCTTTAATAGGACTCCCAAGTTGAGAGTAAATGTTAATCACACGGCAATGCAGACTGCCATTACTGAGCCATTATGGGGTCATCTTCATTTGCAAACTTGTGTGTAATGCAAAGCAAGAACCTCTTTGTATCATGCGGGGAAGAAATTCACGGTGAACGACCGTTTTCTCTCCGACGGCCAAACGAGGCAGCAATTGATCGACAGCAATGGGGGGTTTAACTTCAAATAAGATTTTCTTTTAAAAACATCACACATTTTCAAGGGTTTTTCTAAATAAGCATGGCACATGGCACTATGTGACAGAGGCACAAGATTTTTTAGATTTCTTTTTAAATAAAATTCTCACCATGTTTCAAAATGTTTCCAAAACAGACAATCAAAAAGCTCCCAATGCGTCGCTGCAGCTATTATCAAAGGCCATTTTGCTGAAGTGTAAAATACGGCTCAAGTGGCTTTAAGAGGGATGTGTGCACAGTGATGGCACGGAGAAGAACCAGAGTCAAGTCAGTCAGTCAGTCAGTCACCACTGAAGCTACAGTAAACTATAGTGCTGTCACGGCTGATCTTCACACAGATTGTCTCTCTTTCTCTCACTCAATCTATTGCTAAAAGCAGAATTGTATTTCTCCCAGCCTCTTGGTGTAAGAGCTCTAGGAACCGGGGGTGTGGGGGATAGAGAGAGAACGATTTCAATCTCCAAGGCTGATGTATATACTTACACACTTCTGACAGATACAAAAAAAGGAGGAGAGAGAAAAAAAAAGCTCATGGATGGAAGGCTTGTGGTATCGCCATATCATCCTCCGTTGTTTTGACTCATGGATCCAGAGAATCCAGATGTGTTGTTTCTGCATGGATTCCAGTCAGTAATTACCTCTCAGCGTCTGTCTGCCCGTTGATGCCATTTTTTCCCTGTCATTACCCAGTCCCCTGCGTGCCAAGGCCAGGTGACGACGAGCAGATGGGTCTGGGCTGGAGCTGAACTGAGCCCCGGTCGGTCGGTCACCCACCCGTCCCACCCCCGTACCCTCCCCTCCCCTCCCTTACTCCCCCCCACACTGCCAAGCCATCAGCCTGGTACGTGATATCAGTGGTGGAAATGTTTGTCTTAACTTGTGTTGTCTATTGTTACCAAAATTGTTTCATTTATTGCGTGTATTTGTCATGTTTCATGTAAAGTACCAGAATGGAAATCAGTCCTAGACGTTGTTGTGCATCATGCTTGAATTTTGTAGGAAAGGGGAAAGAACAGCCAGTGTTGAACACAGTCAGAGTCTGTTCCATGCTATCATCATTATTATGATATTTACCCACTACTCCAGGGCAGAGTCCCTCTGAACAGGAGTCGTGACAATAGATCATCCAGCATTAGTGTAATGCGCTCCCAACACTCTCGTTTACCCTTTTTCCTGCAGTTGTGCCCATTTTACCAATAACCACTTTTCTTTCTTTTTTTATGTATGATAAAGTAGATTATGCTTCTAGGGCTTGTTTAGGCTCTACTGGGTGAGGACACGCCCTTGCTGCCCTTCCAGCCATTAGCATTTGTTTCCGGTTGCTTTTCAGAACCTGCAAATTTCAAGATGGTGGATTTAAATTAGCTGAAAAAGTGGCTTCAAAACGGTTCTGCAGAAACCAGCATTCCCTTAGTCCATATTCCTTTACAGTCTATGGTTCTCACACATATGGGGCAGCCAGGGCAAAGTGGCAATCAGAAGGTCACCCTCCCCAGTTTCCCCAGTCTACTGTATGTGTCAAAGTGATACCTAACCACTTAAACCCGAGACTTGGTTCAGTGGTTCTCAAACCACTCAAATCGTCAAAGTCAAGGACCCCCACTTTGGCCTGTATTTGGCCGCGGACACCCATCATAAAGGGTTTTGTGCCAGGGATCCCCAGATGAGAAGGCACGGACGCAGCCAGTCTTTATGAGTAAGGTAACGCAAATGCGGGGTAGGCAACCCGCGGGGACGTGGGGGTCACAAAATGATGGGTACAATTCCAGCCATTAAAACGCAAAAAATATGGAATACAGAAATCGCTTTGATAACTGGAGCAATGTAAGACCTAGCCCTGAAACATGACGGTCGTATAACACGACCATGTAAGACCATAGACTGCAGTGTAAGACCCATCTGTACTAATAACCATTCACTTAAATGAATATCACTGTATCAATATTTATTATTGTTGCATGCACTTCCCACACCCCCTAAGCGGAGGGTCTTGGGGTCCTCCCCCAGAAGATTTTGAACATAGTAGATGTAATTTCCTGTGTTCTGGTGAGTTTTTGGAGTTTGATACCAAATCCTGGATCCTCGTTAAGCGAGGGCAGGCGAGTGCCTGTCCTCGCCTAACGTAGTTCTGTGCCTGGGCTATACACATTTTGCTGGGGACCCCCTGGAACACTCCAAGGACCCCTGGGGGTCCCCAGATCCCACTTTGAGAACCATTGACTTAGACCCGAGTCCGCCAGTGGTATTATACTAGACCCCACTCCTATTTTCGGGTTTACACTAAACGTCTTTGGCCGAAAGTAGCAGATCTACAAGCGCTCGCAAGCTCTGCTTATGTTCGCCGAATGTGTGCTAAACGGGCTCCCCAGGGCGCAGTATATTAATAGTGCCCAATGCTCCTAATAGTTATCATGGGGTAAAGAGTAACGACACATGATGACTTTCACATATGTGCAAATGTGTGCAGTGATAAAAAATAAATAAAAATAAAAACCCCTAAGGAGTGGGGACACCATTTTTATTATCGGTGTATAATGCAATTGCATCCCAGACCATAAAAGATAGGTAGACAGCATTCTCTGTCATGATAAACATTGATTTATGTGTTCAAGTGGGCACGTACAGTAGGTACTCTATCCAGTGAAGGGGAGGGGGGTATGACACTAAATGAGAGCAGATTAAAGCAATAAAATTCACCTACTGTATATGCCTCCAATAATTCTAAAAGAGATGCTTCGTATGAACAAAATGACACATTCTGTTTTTTTTTTTTTTGTGTGTTTTGTTTAGTTTTTTCTTGTGAGCGCCTCTTGGCAGCAGTCTGGTAAAAAGAGTCTCATTGGAATTCATGAAATAGTTGTTCTTTTTTTTTATCACAGAGGGAGCGGCGCTCTAAAATCAATACATTAACTGTGCCGGGGGGCCAACAACACTCTCAGGAGATTGTGTTTATGCATGCTGGAGACCATTCCACAGCGTTGTTGTTGTGATACGTGCCACATTTGAATCGGAGGAATGATCTGCTACATACTGTATACATTTCAGATATATACTATTGGCTGAGGATGCTTTTACTGTGTAGGTATAACTGTGTGGTTCTCAAAGTGGGCTCCGGGGACCCCAGCAAAATGTCTTAATTAATACAGCATCACAATCATTTCACTACATCCACTTTATCCATATTTTATACGTTGGCTATTAAAAAATAGCAGATCTGCAAGCTCACAGCACATCTCCAGCAATCTGCTATTTTGAAAGATGTTTGAAAAATATTGAATGTATATGTTTTTTTTTGTTCTTTTTTACTGTACTGTAGTGTAAATCTTCTCTTCTGGGGATTCATGGTACAAAACATCACGATACGATAGGCGTGGGCGTATTCTATGTGTGTACGGATGCGAACGCTGAAACGCTATATGTGTGCATGATGCAGAAGCAAGGATATCCACACGGTGAAGTGTATATTTAAAAGGAGAAAACATACAACACACACACATGCACACACACGTCACACGCAAGTGTGTATTTGTGTATGTCTGCGTCGGTGTGCATGTGTGTTGTGCTGATGGGCTTATTATTTTATGGGCCGCTGCTCTCTTAGTGCTCCTGCCGATGTGTGGATGCCGAATAAAGATTGAATTAAGATTACAAAAAATATCTGAGGATGCTGGGGCCCAGGGAGTCTGCAGGAGAAAGAGATGTTGTCTGCCGTTTTATTTATTCCTTCTTTTCCTTGATTATTGGAATGTTTGGTAGTACCGAGATGTCACTATTTCCATATTTTGGCGTTATAGCTGAGAGAGCCAGCATCTGTAATAGATCTATATTTGCATGCTGTAAGAGGCCTATTGAAGAAAATATTGAAATACCAATATGAACACAAGATAATCTTGGACTTTGGATGTGTTTACCGATAAAGGTGTTAAATGTTCTTGAAATATGTTGTGTTATATCACTTTATTGGTGTGCTTTTAAAACACTGCCTATCTCCATACAACCAAAGTTTACCACTGCTTGACTTACTGTTCCATTCCATGATTGTGTGTTGAGGGGTTCAGGAGCATGAAACCCAACATTGATATTGTAGCTTGTTTTCCATTTCAGGCTAAAATCTACAGCAGATTAAAAACATCACAGGCTATTAAGCAACGCACCTGAATGAAATCAGTGAAATTACTGTCAATCTAAAACATCCCTTATCTATCTATAAATGCGAGAAGTCTCTGCGTGTCTGTCTGTCTGTCTGTGTGTCTGTAATCCGCGTATCTCGAGAACCGTTCGTCCCACCGGCTTCAGATTCGGCACGCGCGTTCCCCGCCGCGGCACGGAGTGCAGTGCCGGGTCTCGACCCGACCCGACGCGCGGTTTTCCCGAACCGGCGCGAAACGTTCGGAATCTCCTTATGCGGGGTTGATTGTTGACATCAGGCTGTTCCGGAGGAAATCGGCGAAAGCTCTGACTCATTGTGACATCACTTCATAAAAGGCTCTGACATCACGTACGCCACATGAGTCAACAAAAAATCTCTGTGAGTGTGTATGTATGTATGTAATCCGCGTATCTCGAGAACCGTTCGTCCCACGGGCACGCGCGCTCAATGAATGCCCCCATATATGGGCATAAAATGGATTGCAGACAGACAGATACAGATATCTCCATATATGGACATAAATGGACAGAGGCAAACAGCTGGTCAAAGATCTCCATATATGGGCATAAAATGGACGCAGACAGACAGATACAGATATCTCCATATATGGGCATAAATGGACACAGGCAAACAGATGTTCAAAACGGGTCCTATGACAACTGGTATAATGAGGTTTGCATTAAAGGGGGAACCGGCACTGTGTCTGCAACACAGTTGGAGGCACAGACAGATACTCCATATATGGGCATAACATGAACGCAGATAGACAGATATCTCCATATCTGGGCATAAAATGGACCCAGAACTATAACTGCAGTGATCTCCATATATGGACATAAAATGGACGCCGACAGACAGACAGACATATACAGATATCTCCATATATGGGCATAAATGGACACAGGCAGACAGATGGTCAAAACGGGTCCTAAAGGGCGGGGCATTCATTCCCTATTTACATTGTTCCGAGTTGGCCAGGTCGCCGACTAGACGCTGGGCCGCCCGAGCTTCTAGTTAATTCAATTAGCTGCAGCTGTGTTGCTTACGTCAGTGGTTCTTAAACCTTTTTATGTCAAGGGCCCCTAAATAGATAAATAAAAACAAATATATTTTTTTACAGTCTATGTAGGCATAGTCTATCCACAACTTTCACACATCCCATCGTGCATTGCGCAGAATGTGCAGGCAGCAGCGGCGCCGCAGCCGAGAGTGATCTACATAACGAGCTCACAACGGTTGCATCTGCAACGCGACATGAGCTTGTATGCCTGCTGTCAATCTGGGAACCCATCGTCAAAGAAAGGGCGACACCTATCGGTCTGTCTCTCTTCTCTGAGGCTGTCTCGAGAGATTAGCCTGCTGTTAACCGGAAGTGTCCCGCAAATAATGCTACAGTAAATTCTCGTGGAAACAGGTGGATAGCAATGATTCTCAACCTTTTTCATTTTAAGGATCCCCAGTCTAATAATGTATTAGACCAGTGGTGGGCAACTTTGATGATGGAGAGGGACACTCAAAAGGCGTCGCAGTCCATTGCCTTTTGAGCTTGTAGATCTGCTATTTTGTTTTTACTGTATATGCATCTGTTGTGAGTGTGAAAATGTCCCTCTCCATCATTAAAGGTGCCCACCACAACTTTAATGCCCACCACTGTTATTTTTGAATTATTTCTTTTGCTATTTTTGAATTGGAATCCTGAAAAGTAGCATTTTTATGGAATTTCAAATGCATTTAGTTGTACTTATGTTAACTTTATGAACTTGAATACAAATAAATAGGACATAAAAAGACAATACAACTTTAATACTAGTCATTAAGCTACTACTGTAGACTGAAGTAATTAAAGCGGGTCATGTTTGGAATTGTAACAGCTGAAATCGATAATATATCAGTGTTCCGATATTAATCTGTGGGCCGCATTAAGTGAAGGTAGGGGCCACATGTGGCCACCGGGCCACCAGTTGCCCATGTATGCATTAGACCATGGATGGACCGCCCCCCATGATACAATCTTTAATCTCTGGAACCCCAATCTACACTGTAAAATCCTCAGTGTTAATATAACTCTGAGGGTCCATTTTGTTCCATTTGTACGGTTATGGGTTATAAGACACATAAAGGTGCATTTGGTTCCTAACTATCGATAATTTGTCTGGGGACCCCCTGGAACCCCTCGAGGACCCCCTGGAAGCCCCTCCCCAGACCCCCCACTTTAACAACCAGTAGCTTACATCAATATGTACAAGGGCCCGTCTTGTACCGCAATGTTTTTTATACCCGTCTGTGCTTTTCAACCCCGGCCGGGAAACAAACGACACAATCAGGCTAGACAAGGCTTTCATGGCCCTCTAAGTGCTCTATCTTCAATCCATCCAAATAACTTTACCAACCTCAGCTTGGCACTCAACTCAACAGCAGCCCAGCACCAGTAAGTTGTGAGCTGACCGAGCGGGGGCAACATACTCGCGCCGCCAACACTTTGTCACCGAGGCATAAATCAGGCTGGAGCTCAGCCGCTCCACTTTATTTGGGGAGGGAATGGCATTTTGAGTGGGGGCGGGGGAGAGACTTGATATCCACGATTGACCAGCAGCAGGCATAATGTTTACTGAGAAGGTAGATTGACTTTTCTTTTCAGGGAGGGGGGAGAGAAATCAATATGTGATGTGGAGCCTGGCTGCATGCCGTGCTGAACCTGGGGAGGTAATGGGATCTTTGCAACGCTTGGCTAACAGGACTCCATGCCCTGTCTCTCTTTATTTCTCCCCTCGCCCTTTTTCGTCTCCCCCCTCCCTCCCCCTCCTTCCTAGGGATGGGACGATATGAAAATGTCATATCACGATGATTGTGACAAAAGAAGTCGTGATTTACGATATTATCGCCATAATCAAAATCTGTTATCCTGGGGCGGAACATTTGCCAAAAAATAGCAGATCTACAAGCTCACAACGTGTCACATTGTGACGCGTTGTGAGCTTGTAGATCTGCTATTTTTTGGCAAAGACATTTGATAGAGAGTGAAAAAAAGACTGTATCAAGTACGACGTATATTATAAGTACTTTTTACCAATTATAGAGGGTTTATGTAGTACCAGATATGCAGCTCGGCAAATAAAAGGTGAATTGATCCCAGTGCATGACGGAGGCCGATATCACGATAAATTTTATCTCCACGATACGATTTATCGTGAGTGTTTTTTATCACGATAAACGATAATATCGCTTATCGTCCCATCCCTCCCTCCTTCCTCACGCCTGGCTTCGCCCGGTGCCCCCTCTGCTTGGCTTCCTTTGATAACGTGAACAGACATTATAATGGACAAATGTTAATAATTAATGTCAGAGCAATTGGAGACAATTAAGTGTGTTGGCTGGACCATTAATTTTACCCAGGGCCGTTTAGAGGGGGTGTGTGTGGGGGGGGGGGGGGGGGCAGACCATCTGTAGAGACAGCCCGCTTTCTACCACCTCCCCCACCCTGCCGCCAACCTCATCTCCTCAGGAGGGATGCCAGGGACAGGCCCCGGACAGGTCACCCGCGTCGGCACGCATCCACTCCCAGGGGGGAAAAAGCTCAGAGGTCTGTTAGGCCACAGACAGGCCGTGAGGTTCTCTGGCTCTGTTCCTCTCTCTGCAACACTCTCTGTTAGTAAACCATTGTGGCTGTCGAGTGGAAACCTTGTATGTCCAAAATAGTGACCGGCCACCCATATGGCCTTTTTGGCTATATTGGTATGCGACGATATGCACCGATATGCGACCGATATGACGGATATAACCGATATGCAACCGATATGACCGGTATAACCGATGTCTTTTTTTTAAAGGTGCTAGTGAAAGTTACAAGTATGGTTTGTGCAATATGAAATGTGAGCTAACCATAATCACAGTAATCCTTAGTCATATTCCATCATATTCAAGGGCTTTTGGAAAGAAATGAGACTCCAGTCCAGTTAGAGCACTGCAGATTGGAGGTCTGTGGCTCTTTAATAAAGACATCGGTATCGGTAATGTCCCCCCAATCTAGAATCGGTATCGTATCGGATCACAAAAAAGTCTATCGGTCGGTCACTAGTCCAAAAACACGCTTCGGGATGCGTCCATTTTTTGTGACAATGTGGTATGACGAACTAGGTCGTGAATTTTCCCCAAAAAGATCAAACGTTGAAATATGGAGGTACAAGGTTTCTGCCCGACAACGACAACATAATAGCGTTCCATAACGCTGGAGCGAGTGAAGCATGCTCCTGATTGTATCTGGGTGGTATGTGTGTGTGTGTGTGTGTGTGTGTGGTGGTGTGGGTGGGTGTGGGGGGGGGGGGGGTGGGGGGGGGGGGTTAGGTACAGTATGTATGGCGATAGGAGGGACTTATCTGTGTAGGGTGTGAGGAAGAGGGTAGGAAGATTAGTGCTGATATGAGTGGGTGTGGGGGTGGATGTGCAGGACGTTAATGTGTCTATGTTTGAACTACACGTGTTAAGTGCACACATTGTCCACGCTGCCTTCTGCCAGGCATACTGTGTGTGTGTGTGTGTGTGTGTGTGTGTGTGTGTGTGTGTGTGTGTGTGTGTGTGTGTGTGTGTGTGTGTGTGTGTGTGTGTGTGTGTGTGTGTGAGTGAGTGCACAACCCTATCTGAGTTAGTCATAGGGATTATAAAGTGACTCATGATACTGTTGGCATTGTTTATATATAATTCCAAGTCCACATACAGCTGCTATCCACTGCGCTCACCTGCACGCACACACACAATGAGCTTGCATAACCCAGAGGTCCACAACCTTTTCTGGATGAGGGCCCACTTGAAAATCTCAAAAGACGGCTGCCGAAAAGGCTGCCACATTAAGTGGTCAGATGGGTGGGGCTGTGTGCATTTTCAGAGCATGTTAATTCTTTTTTTTATGAGCGATCAATGTTGTGAGCTTGGAGATCGGGCTATTTTCGGTGTATAATAAGTATAATCACGCTTGTACTGGAGATGCGGCGAACTATTCCTAAAGCAGATTTTTAACTAATGATTTATTAACTTGGTTAAGTAATAGTGATTTCATCATGATGACATCACTATCATTAATTAGCATGATTATATAAATGTTTTTTTTTGTTGTAAATCAATAATTATCATTTTATTAAGGGTTAAGGTGTATGAATTTGCTTCCTATAGTAATGGATGGATTGGGTCATTCTTTCAACACAGAATGTTGCATTCAAGTACAGGAGAGTTTGGCAATAGTCTTGAATGCTGCCTTCCGTAGCCTGGTTCCAGACCCTGAATCGCTAGCCACACCCCTTTAAATTTTTGTTTTGGCGATTCAGGTAGTCTGGAAGTGCTCTCATTGAAGAGGTTTTCCTCGTTTGGAAATCCGTACGGCGAATCAGCGTCGTGAATCAGTCTTGTGAGCAGCGTGGATGGGGTTTTCCCAGAACTCATGTGCGTTTCCAACTAAACCAGCACCGCAGCCGGACCATGCCACACATTCCCAAGCATAAACATTGCGTCGCCCGTTGCAGTAATTTGCGATCATATCGATCTCGCTATGAAACAGCAGCAGACATGTTATGTTGTGTTTGATTACTAGTTCGTAGCGCTCCTATTCTGCCTGTTTCTTTGGTTGGCAAGTAGCACTAGCAAGCAACAGGCTAGCCACTAGCCAGCCACATAACAACACTACGTCATCTGCTTTGCTACTGTTGTGTTGGTCAGACGGTGTCGGTGATTCAATCGCAGAAGACTGCCTCTTTGGCAACGCCCATCCCAGAAACTGCCTTGGATGAAAGCACGTTCAGACTGAATAATGGAGTGAAACGAAATGCAATTGGTGGTGTGGGTGGGTGTGGGGGGGGGGGGGTTAGGTACAGTATGTATGGCGATAGGAGGGACTTATCTGTGTAGGGTGTGAGGAAGAGGGTAGGAAGATTAGTGCTGATATGAGTGGGTGTGGGGGTGGATGTGCAGGACGTTAATGTGTCTATGTTTGAACTACACGTGTTAAGTGCACACATTGTCCACGCTGCCTTCTGCCAGGCATACTGTGTGTGTGTGTGTGTGTGTGTGTGTGTGTGTGTGTGTGTGTGTGTGTGTGTGTGTGTGTGTGTGTGTGTGTGTGTGACATGCAATTCAGATGCATGTCAGGCTAGTCTTCCGGGGACGGGCATCGAAAGAGGGCGATTTGTATTTCTTTCACCATGGCCAGTTGGCCACGCAGACTCCTTCCATAAGGGTCAGAGATGCGGCCAGTGCAGGCTGCATGGGCCCACAGGTTGAGAAAGGCTGGCCTGTTTTGTAGTGTTTGAGACGCTCTGACCTCTCCAGAGAGCATGAGCCGAGCAGACAGCATGTTAGACTGTAATCACACAAGCTTGACCTGACACATCATGCCCCCCCCTACCACCCCCCACCCCCATCGCCACCGCGCCACCACTCAACACGCCTGGGCACCCGTTGCCAGGCAACAGGCAGTGGTGGAAAAAGTACTCTAAGGTCTTTTAGAAAAATCACAATGTAGAAATAATCAAGATTTTTTTTCCCTTTTTTTTAAAGCACATGTAATCATAATTGTGTGGCATCAGATACTTAACGCATTTAGGCCTAACCTATTAGTTATGCCTAAATCAGAATTTAGCCTACAAAAACAAATAAGTTGCAAAATACTGTACATGTACTGTAAGTCCCTCCCATACACTAAAATGTGTACCCGGCCTGAATGGGTTAAGGACCATTCACACAGAGCACTAAAACTATAACTATGAAAATATAGTTTTAGAAATTGTTTAAGTCAATTGGATGGCAGAGTTACAACAACTAAGAAAACTAGACCAGGTCAACCTGGTTGTGCCAGACCCCCTGTCTGTCATCATCATTTATGACATCATGCCTTTTGTAGGCATGTCATCATCATGTCATCATCATATATACCCTTTATATAGAAAACCCGGACAGACCGACATTTGCTTATGTAGGCCAACCCATTTCATGGGTCTGGCAAAAATACAATGATGATATAGTTATAGTTCAAATAATTGTAGTGGAGTAAAAAGTAAAATTTTACCTCTGAGATGTAGTGGAGTAGATGCAAAAAAAAAGTAAAAATAAAAAATAAAAATAAAACGTTCAACCTTCAAGTTGAAAATAAAAGAACTCTTTAATAAACATGGGAAAAATGGTTAATGTATAAATTCAAAAAAGGAGAGATGCAAATATGAAGGTATACAATGTGAACCCCAATAGTGTTGTTTTGTTTTGTTGTATTTGTGTTTGTTATATAAACATGCAATCTTTGATAAAGACAAAGTTATAAAAAATAAAAAAAGTACTTCAAAAAGGTAGAATACTCGAGTAACTGTACTCGGTTACTTTCCACAGCTGCTAAGCAACGGGCCACAGGACATTGAGAGGGGCAGAGTCCGGGCCCCCGACAGGAAGACGACAAACGGCAGAGACGACAACGACTTACGTACACGTGTTGATCGGGGCGGTGACAAGGTGCTCCACAGCTACACAACACAGCCTTCTGTCTAACCCTGTCAACACTATAGCACAGTGGTTCTCAACCTTTTCAGGCCGCGACCCCCAAAATAATTATATTTGAACTTGGGACCCCCCACCCTGACGAGCACCTGGTTGGCACTTGGCACACGTTTCTATTGTGAAAACAGCAGATCTACATGCTCACAACGCCTCGCAACGCGAGGCGTTGTGAGCATGTAGATCATCTGCTATTTTCACAATTTCTACCTCTAATATTTGACAATATGGAGAATTAAGGTATTAAAATGGTCTTAAGACTCCTTAAATTGTCACTTTAGAAATGTGCAGATACCCTCTATACACTCACTGTATATTGGTTTGTTTACTGTTGAGTGAGAAAACAATGTTGCACATTAAGCTATTTTGGACTCCCCCCCCAAAATAATTTAAGGGGTCCTCCTGCCTCTCAGCATCCATCCGGCGCAGCCCCCCCTCTCTCTATTGTTGCCCAGGGGCGTCAGGGCAACAGGGGATGGCAACCCGCCACCCCTTAGTGTTCACATTTAACCTCAAATTCAGTTATTTTATGCATATTGACCCCAACTCTGAATTGTTTTAGCAGATTAATCTGATTATCGATGCCCGTCCATCTACATGATTGTGTATAATTTACATTATGTGTTTTATTGTGTGCAACCATTAATTTATTAACCACTTTCAAGGTGACATCCCAATTTTGGGAAAGTCATTTTCAAACATTTTCTCTTTTCGGCCCCAAACAAGTGGTGAAAATAGTTGATCTACAGGCGTTGAGAGCCTGTAGATCAACTATTTTCACTATTTTAAAAACAGGGCTTAAGTGGTAAGTTGGTAACCTATTTTTGCCACCATTATTTCTTATTGGAATTATGCCTCTGTTTGTGGCAGTTCCTTTCCGTCTCCATGGAAGAGTCCTCCCAGTCATAAAATTGAGTGAAACCCATGGCGTCTGACTGACAGACATGCTAGCCTAGTGGTGACAATATTGCTACAGTATGTGGACGTGAAACATGGAAAACGAACAAGGGAGACAACAAAGCAGTCGATGCGTTCCATAATAGATGCAGACAAAATAATTCTCCGGAGAGGCCTACATGAAATTGGGCAAGATCACGTCAGCAATGAAGAGCTGCTAGAAAGAGCTGTGATGACGCAGCCGAGTGAAGCTGCGTAAATGGAGGATGATCAGACATAATAAGACAAAAAACTATGACTGCAACAGAGCAATGAATTAGTCATCAGAGCAGAGGGACAAAGAAGAAAGGGAAGACAAAAGCCAACCTGGAGGCGTGCAGTTAAAGGAGAATTCCGTGGTAAATCGCCTTTTTACCTTTTTTTTTTGTTATTTAGGGAAAGTGAAAGCGCTGCATGTGCCATGAAGATACAGTAGATAGTTAACAGGTAGTATCTGTGAGCTCACACAATGTTAAAATGCTCCCCACCTAAACAGTCTATGCAACGAAGCGCACTGGTGGAAAAAAGTACTCAAATGTTTTACTTAAGTAAAAGTATCAATACTGCAATGTAGAAATACTCTGTTACAAGTAAAAGTCTATCTATCTATCTATACATCTATACATCTATACATCTGCTATTTTTGAACATTTTAAAGCGTGAGAACAACTGATTTAGAAGGCATTTGTGGTTAATTAGTGCACTGCACTACTTTAGAGCCTACAGTAGGTGCCCGGACGGACCACTAATCCACGGTCCGGGCCAGAATCAGCCTCAGTCTTAATGGGTACTGAGGCCGATATATGGGTGATATACTGTTGCTCCCACTACAGTATAGGTCACACTGCAAACGTACACTCAATCACGTTTCTTAAGGTTCCAATGAAGGTTGGGGCTTCATTGGAGCAAAGGGGGGTAGACAACATTTTCCAGGTTGAACGAGTAGTCTCCTCTGACAGTGCGGCACCGGGGAGACGTTTACCTCCGGTGTTGACTTAATTAAATTGCCAGGGAACACCTCGTTAGTCTGATGCTCAGGGAGGCACTGAGGTGCTCAGCAACACTACCGGCTTTTCACACACCTTTAACTCGGTGGCAACCCCCAGTCCAACGGATCTGAGCGCACTCTGACTCCACACAGGCCCGCTTTCAATGCTGTCAAAGATTGTCTTTATGCAGTGGTGGACAACAAAAATGTACTTCAGTTATTTAGAGCAGTGGTTCTCAACCTGTGGGTTGAGAACCACCCCCAGGGGGGTCCCCAAATTATTTGGGGGGATCCCCAGAATATTAGCTTAATGTGAAACATTGTTTTCTCACTCAACAGTAAACGAACCAACATAAGGTTTGTGTATAGAGGGTATATGCACTTGACAATTTAAGGACCTTTTAATACCTCTAAAATGACAAATCAAACATAAGCCAAATTGTCAAATATCTACATGCTCACAATACAAACACGGGGCGTTGTGAGCATGTAGATCTGCTATTTTCACAATAGAACCGTGTTGTACGAAATGTAATTTATTTTTATTTTTATCGAGCAACAAGAATCGAGGCAGTTCTCTCTATTACTCTTCCTATGTTGACTCCACTACATTTCTACAAAGGGAAAAAGTACATTGCCCATTTTCAAATATGGTGAAAAGTAGCTGACCTACAAGGTGCTATTTTGTCAGGAATATCTTTCATGCATTGATATTTGTGCTGCGTCTTCTTCACGTGTATACAGAATACAACCGAGGGCAGGGCTTCGCTCACACATGACAAAACATCTGGGCATTTCGTCTGGCCTGTTGTTGTTTGGCTTTTAATCCGACAGCCATTGGCCTGACCTGAAACAGCCACTCAGCCTGAGACTTGGACAGAGATAGACGGCGAAAGCGGGTCAGCTCTAATCAACATGGCTGTCATGATTATGTCCAGTGCACTCCAATGTGTAACCAGGCAACAGGCCCTTTACAAAGCCGATGTGACACTGGCAGGTAGAGTGAATATGGGAAAGAGGACAGAGAGAGGGAGGGAGGGCTGTGGGCTGATGTCTGGCCCCACACAGCCTAGTTCTGTCCAAAGCTTCACACTGGCTTTAGCCCTGGCAGTGCTCACACAGAGCCACGGTCACAAGGTGGGAACACACTCTACAAAGAAATTAGACTAGGGCTGGGCCATGTATGACTGCAAATCAATATCACCATTTATTTTCAAACCTTTGCTTTGAGTATGATTCTTTTTTTTTTTTTTTTTTTTTAAGCCTGAAAAGTCTCTTGCACACAAGCTCACAATGTGTCGGCTATTTTTTACAAAGACATTTGGTGTAGACAGAAACAAGCGGTCCGACTATTAGGGAAATGGTTAACCCATTCAGAACGGGTACACTATATTGTGTATCATTATTTTATGCTTTAACTATTGAAAAATAGCAGATATACAAGCTCACAGCGCGGCACCGAGTGCCACGCTGCGAGCTTGTAGATCTGCTATTTTTGAAAAATCGTGAAAATTAGAATTTTGACCCGATTCTATAAGTGTCTTTTGAATCCTTCTAAGATTTTTTTGAAAAATCCTATGTTTCTATGTCAGCAATCTGGCCAGCCATCGTCAAAGAAAAGGTCCTTTTCACTTAAATGGAGCTCAGTTAATCTGTTCTTGAGAGACTACTATGTCAGAGGTTCTCAAACCTTTTCATGTGAAGGACCCCCAAAATGATATTTATTTGGCCACGGACCCGCATCTCAAAATATCTAGTTCCAGGGACCACCCAGAAGCAAAATTTGAGTTACAAACGTTCGCTTTGGAAATACATATATTCAAAGATTTGCACACATTTTCACTACTTTTTCAAAAATAGCAGATCTACAAGCTCGCAGCGCGGCACTCGGTGCCGCGCTGTGAGCTTGTATATCTGCTATTTTTCACTGGTTAAAGCATTCAATAATTCATGGATCCTCACAGCACAACAGGAAAGAGCCCTTTCCTGCCCAGAAGTAGAGGCAAGCAGACTGACACTATGGGAGCCAACCTTAGGGCACAACCAGGAAAGGCAAGAAGCACACCTTATTCAGATGCAGTGCGGCGCAACAGCGTAGCTAACAACAGTGTAGAGCTCAAGACCCTGGTGTTAGATAGGAGAGTGTGGAGGGCAGCAATCCACGAGTCCCGAGTTGGTGTTGGCTAGAACACACTCTCGCATTGCATGCATAATATTTTGGAAACAAAAGGACCCTTTGCAGGTCTCTGGTCTGTAACTCTGAGGTTGCAGTTAAAGAACAAATAAATCTATTGGGGGTTCATGTCCAAGTGCATATCAAAATGGGGGTCCTTGAAATGAAATTGGGTGAGAACCAAAGGCAAAGAATATCAAAACATGTCAACTCCCTATTTTGTTCCACTGTGACACTGATAAGACACCACTGTGATACCGGTGACTACCGGTATGCATGTGGAAATGTCAGTGCCTTCAAGGAAAATGTATAATTCTTCTGTGAAATACAGGCTTATAAAAAGAGACCAGTGTCCTGGTTTATGTCTACTTATATTCACTACCAAATGGTAAAGTTAATATAATAATACTTGTTTTGAGTGCTTATGCTTACATACAGTAGATGTTTATCATATTCTGCTCTGTTGAAAGTTGTGGTCACGTGGGACGGTGGTAGCACTAAAATATGTGTCCCTCATCCTGATGAAACACCAGGTGAAAATAACACCCAATGTGAAGTGAGCGGTGCTTTTTATGAGTTAATTTCTTTAAGCGTCCCGCAAAGCTTGGCCAATGTATGTACGTATGTACATACATACAAACAAACAAACAGACAAAGGCGGTTAGCATCGCTTAAAAATGATTTAAAGTTAGGGTAAGTGATAGGCCTATTTTTTGGTCAAATCAAAAAAGGTTTTTGTCAAAAGGTTTAAGCTGTATATTGTGATAGTAATCATTGCTATAGAGTGTTTGTCCGTGGGTCTCCATGTCTCTTCAGGTGGGTGGCTAATTTCATAGTGTTCACTTCCAATTTCTTTGTGTCGTCAATTTCTTTGTGTCGCCCCTTCCAATTTCACGTGTTCATTCTTTATCCTGTTTGAGTTCTGTCTCTTGGATCTAATTGGTATCCCGACCTATGAATGCATTTTCTCTTTACTAGACCTGGAGAGATTGGAGGACCAAAGTTATTGAGCAGACACTAGAGGGCTCTATTTTGATTGTCTTAAATACCAGCTCTTATGCCTTAACTTAAAGGCCTGTCCATACTGTCTCCGACCACCGGACTTTTCATCAGAGAGGTCCGGTTCAACAACAAAATGATGTCACTCGCATCTTCTGAAAAGCATTGCCCCGAATTAGAGTTTGGAAAGCTGCACGTCGGAAAGTCGAAACTCTCTGATGAAAAGTTTGTTGGTCGGAGTATGACTTAGTATGACAGTATGGACAGGCCTTTAAGTTAAGGCATAAGAGCAGGTATTTAAGACAATCAAAATACAACCCAGAGTCTAGAGCAATGATTACTACCACAATATATAGCATTTTAACACGTATTGTAACAAACGAAAATCACTTACTCCACCCTTAAGTGTTCAAGGGTCTATCTTTGAGTTTTTGAAAATGATGGTTGTCAGTGGCTCAGGGGTAGAGTGGCTGCTTGGCAACCGGAAGGTTCCCAGTTCGATCCCAGGCTCCCCCAGAGTTCGTGTCGAAGTGTCCTTGAGCAAGACGCTGAACCCCTAATTGCTCCCAATGAGCAGGTTGCATGGTTTCCTCCGCCATCGGTGTATGAATGTGTGTGAATGGGTGAATGTAATGGACAATCTCTGTAAAGCGCCTTGGATAAAGGCGCTATATAAATTGCACCATTTACAATGGTCACCCCAGTCTTATACAGTATAAAGACCAAAGCAAAGTGCAGAGACTCACCATGGTCTTCTGCGGACATCATACAGGTCTATCTTGTTGGGGGCTTTCCATGGAGTGGCTGGTGGAAAAGGAAATAAAATATAGGTTATAAAACTGTACCGTGGTACGTTTCACATCAGATTAGATCAAAGTATATTTCTATATCTATTGAGTCTATATTGAGCTACTGTATACCAGTAAAGCAATCAGATAAGAGATTGCCAATGTTCCGGAGCCGGAAAAGAGCCCTAGGGTCAATTTAGACCTTATCGAGAGGTGACTTATGACCGTGGTTCTCAAAGTGGGGTCCGGGGACCGACCTAGGGGCCCTTGAGGGGGCGTTCCAGCAGAATGTGTTAATATAGCTTCAAAATCAGTTTAACCACTTTAACCCAGTTATATACATTGTCTATTTGAAACAACTCGATGATCTACAAGCTCATATTTTCAAATAAATCGTTAATTTTATTTTCGGTGATATGTTAACAGTTCAAATCTTGCATGGGGAGTCCCTGGGAAAAAATTATGCTGATGGGGGTATGTGGCCAAATACATTTGGGTGGTCCTTGATATAAAGAAAATGTTTGAGAAGTACTCTGCCCCACAAAAGCCAAAGTGCACTGCAGTAACACGCTGACTTATTTATCTCAAGTCTCAAAGGTCAAATTGGCCTTCATGATTTTGGTTGATAAACCAGGCGGCAAGGAAGCTCGGCTGGATATGAAGCCAATAAGGAAGTGCTTTTCAGCACTGCAGTTCTCGGCCTAGATGGTGGGGAGACTTTACACTTTATTTTATTACCTTAGTAATAATTGTCATAAATACGTTATGCTTTCAGTCACAAGCTTAAAGTCTTCTTTCAATTAAAATGATATGCATTTTTGTAGTCCCATTAATTTTTAAATTGATGATAAAGTAAAGTAGGGTATGCTTCTAGGGCTTCTACTGGCTCTACTGAGTGAAGACCCACCCCATGCTGCTCCTCCAGCCAATAGCATTCGTTTCTATTAGCTTTTCGGGACCAGAAATTCCAAGATTGTGGATTTAAATTAACCAGAAAAAGCGACTTCAATATCTGCTTTTTTAGAAAAATCTTTAAAGTTCAATTTCAATGTTTCAAATGTTTGAATACTTTAGAATTTTACAAATCTTCTCTTCTGGGGGTCCATGGCACAAAACATTTTCAGATGGGAGAGTCCGTGGCCACATATACATTTGGGGGTCCTTAGAACGAAAAAGTTTGAAAACCACTTATTTAGAAGGCATTTGTAGAATCAGGTGGGTTAAAGCCCCTTTTTATCAATGTAATCCTTTGTGTAGTTACTGCACTTTGGCTTTTAACTGACTTATGAGTGGTGGAGGGAATTGACTATGTGCTACCGCAGGCTGTGGCGGATGGGGGTTACCTGTGTTGGCTGTGTAGTGTCAGTGGGGGTTACCTGGGTAGTATCAGTGGGTGGTAACACCCACTGATACTACCCAGGTAACCCACTGATACTACCCAGGTAACCCACTGATACTACCCAGGTAACACCCACTGATAGTAACTATCAGTGTGGGTTACCTGGGTAGTATCAGTGGGTGTTACCTGGTGG